>NW_027174866.1:0-42000 GCF_000390325.3 Nicotiana tomentosiformis
TCTTATGAGATTCAGAGAAATCTTACTAACTCGCTTCTAATGCATTTCATCCATCTATACATGTACGTTGACCAGATGGCATTATATACGCGTATATGATACGTATATGGGAAAAGGTTATGGCGTTATATACGCACCACCACCTGATCAGTTGGTATACGTTGATGATTTGCCCGCAATGGCTGAGATGATATGATGGGATGCCCTCAGAGGATTGATGATGTTATGAACACATATACCTATGCCTGGTATGACATTTATACACATATGCATGACATTATAAATATGAAATGATTCACAGAGCTATTCAGAATTACATGTTGAGTCTTTTACTCCATGTTTCCCTATGCCTTTTATTTACTGATTTTTATTCCTTAGATACTCGGTACATTGATTGTACTGACGTCCCTTTTGCCCGGGGATGCTACGTTTCATGCCCGCCGGTCCCGATAGATAAGTTAAGAGTCCTCCAAGTAAGATATCCGCTCAGCGGAAGATGATGGTGCGCTCCATTTGCTCCGTAGTTGCTTATTCGGTCAGTATGATTTGGACATGTATAGATTAGTATGGCGGGGCCCTGTCCCGACCTATATGATATTTATGGACTCTTAGAGGCTTGTAGACAGATGTCATGTATACGGATACTTGTATGGCCTTGTCGGCGTATGGTTTGAGTATATTAAGGATCATGTCGGCAGTATAGGCCCGTACGTGCACCACACTTATTAGCAAAATGCTACAGGGCATTTAGGATTGACACTCTTTCTTCTTACTCTAGATCGTGTGGTAGAGCTCACTTGTCAGAATTAAGACTCCTAAATTCTATTGTATTCGTAATAAGATGATACCTACATCCAAAAGACAATTGGTAAGAGATTGAATGTGGTTGTGGAAGAGTAGAGTCAGAGGAACTCGATTTTGCATCATGCTTATGATGAATAAATGTGAGGTCTTGATAAGGAGCCTTAAGGCAAGAATATCTACCCATATGGTGAAAAACAATGAGAGATTCAGAAGGTAGATACAAGTTTCAACAAGTAAAAGAAGCAAGGTGAAGAATGGAACGAGGCGCCTAGTTAATGAAGCTTATCAGGATTTACAATTCAAGCAGAGAAATATAAGCCTTTTGAGTTACCTTCAACAATAACTGATGTATGTACAATCGGCCCCACTCATCTCAGTTATGCCCTATGGGAGCTAACAAATGTGGTTTAAGAGAAGAACGGGATATCAGGATCCGGCTGGGGTTAGAGTAACCCAAAATGGTGGATGGATTGTTTGCGTTAGTTGATATTCCCGAAGGATATTGAAAATGTGCTAATAGATCTCCTTGTGAGACACCCAGAAGGTGCACTCTAAAATAGTACAGCTAGATATGAGTACTACAAAGATAGGCACTGGAAGCCTGGAAGGGACAAATATTACCTTAGTGTGGCTTCCGTCCCTAGTAGAGAGAGAATGTTAGGCAACCCGAAGAGCTAGTGGATGGAGCAAAGGGGACCTAAAAGCAAAAGGATGTCTTGTTGAAGTTTTCAGAATAAAGTGATAGACATAAATTTTAGCAGGGAAAGAGGAAGAGAGTTAATGAAGCATTACGAGTAAGATGTGATACATGGATGACAATGGTAGATCAAACAAATGACAGTATTACAGAGTCTATAGTCAAGTGAAGGAAAAGTAGAGAGGTGACAGGCCTTGAGACAACAAAAGAGTATAGGCCATAAAGTCATATCCTCATTCCGAGAAATAACTTCGTGACTCTAATGTGATTACCAGAAGGAAAAGTTAGACCCCAAAGTAATACAAATTAGTATGGGCTGGTGAACAAGGTAAACTAAACATGAATTAGGGACTGAGTGATTTGATAATAGTCGGCATCATGAGAAATTCAGAGATTGCGTTCCGGCGATAATAGAATGGATGATAGAAGAATACCCTTTAAAGTTCATTCAGGAAGACGCATCCCTAAAGCAAGCAATGTGAGCAATGTTAAGCTTAAGGGACTATGTGTGCTAGTTATACTAGGTGACACCCTCGTGAGTAAGGAATTTTGTTATCCTTAGTACGGAAGGATTTCCGCAAGGTGAGTAAGGTTCATCGATGATGTGAAAAGACGCCAAAGATGAAGAGGTAAAACATCTATAGGTAGATCTTCATAGCTCTAAATCTTAGTACTCCCCTAAAAAAGGGAATATGGAGTGATGTGGCATTACGTAAGAAATAAGTGGTTTTAGTAACTATGGAATGGTAAAGGCAGAATGCGATAAAAATGAGAAAGGGATGAGGTTGCACTCATTCAAATCCTACAGATATGCAACGATTCTGAAACATTATGAAAAAATGACGTCAAGGAGAGGAAGTAAGGGTTCCTACCCAAGATGTTATTAATAGATAAGTAGCCAGTGCGAGACGTAAGTTAAGACAAAGAAAATAACTTAAGAACGATTACGCGGAATGTTGATATGAGAATAGGCTAACGAATAGTTAGCAGTTGATTCAGGAAGATCCTAGTTATGGCCAGACAAGAGGATACAGACAAATCTACAAATAGTGCAAGATAAACATAGTGAACCCCAACACGGGGAATTCAGTCTCGCAGGTATGACATCATGATCCTTGAGAAATATTCATATAGGAGTTGGGGTAGTTAAAGGTACCGTAAGAGTGTTACGGAAATAAAAGAGAGTGCCACAGGGAAGACCATCAAAATATCAGTTCAGAAGCAACCCTACGTGCACAAGGGCATAAAGGTAGGTAACTATGGATAATTATAGGCAAGGAAGGACATCAAAACAAATTCCGTCGAGTATACAATGTAATATGCTCGCAGCTTTACAACAGTCACAGGGTCCTCCCTGAGTACTACAATGAAAGACTAGCTGAGGAAATAAGGAAGAAGGCTTCAAATTAAACATTGTAACTTGAAGAAGAAATAGTCTTGTAACAACAGTCTCACAACAATAATGTATGCACTCCATAAGAAAGTGGCTGCTATCGTGGCTAATGAATGGGAAGAAGAAAAAAAAGCAAAAGGTGATATTCAAGATCATATGGGTTGTATGGAATTCCAATATGTGTGGGCACTAAGATAAGCCAAATGTTCATGAAACAAGTGGCCAAACGATTAGGACAAGTAATTGTTTACATTTAATGAATGTTGAGAAGGAACTAAAAGAATTATTCGATCAATAATCGAGAGTTAGTTACATTATGAATGCACTTAAGATTTCGTAGTATTATCCATGCAGCATATATGTTGACAATCATACAAGCCGTAGAAGACTCCGGTATAAGTTAAAAGAAAGAATTGAGTCCAAGTCATAGACAAAGTATTGAATTGTTAGAAGATTGTATCATAGATATTCCATAGTGCCCATGAAAGGCAAAAGCAATAACTAATACCAGGAGTCATAGATCGGAAGATAGCTTAAGCCTACATAAAGGCCGATCAGATGGAAGAGGAAACTAAAGAGTTACATCAACAAAGTAAATCAAGAGTCTGATTATTGGACCCAGAAAATATAAAAATTGTAATTGAAAATATTGCAGAATCACTCTTAGTATCAGAAGTACAAGAGTACAACAACCATATTCTATGAAGAGTACCAGCCTCATAAAAAGTCACTATATGGATGCTAATTATACCTATGTGGAAGGAAGGTCATGAAAGAGATAGAAGATGTGATGCGAGATTTTAAGGTAAGTAAGGTAAAGGTAAACAACATACGAGATACTCAGGTGAAGAAGGTTGTGAATAATCTATCCCTCAAATATAGGGAGAGCTGGGATTCAGTAACCAGGAATGATAGCGGTGTCGTTAGTGGCATATTTTCCAGCTATGGTTTCTAGGTATCGAGAAGTCTAATTATGAGAGTAAAGAAGAATTAGAGACGATGTGATGTCTCTCTTGATGTTCCCGAATGACATAAGGAAATCTATGATGCAAGAAAGTTGAAGGAAGGTTGCGAGTAGTATAAATAGATATGTGTAGGTCGCAAGCTAAAGTATGGTAAAGCGATAAGGTTTTTGGAAGACATGAGTAAGGGAAAAAAAGGGGGGCGAGTTAGAAGGTGACGACAATGGATAAGTCCTCGGGAATAAGCCCATGAAAACAAGAGAGCTAATGGTTTCTCTAAGTTATAGAAAACTCAGTATAGCCTACATGAACTCAAAGTAGTCTAAGACTAATAGCATTTAAAAGAGATGGAATGCTACCCTGGTGGTAGAATAAGGGTGTAATTGTGATAGATAAAGGATGAAGTTTGGGCCTTCGATTGAATAATGATTTAAAAAAAGGGATTTCACGGACTGCACGGGATTAGAGTACCCCCCCCCCCAAATAAGATGAATCACGTTGGAATGCTATGAAAAAATTGTTATTGAAGTATAGTATCGCCCCTAAGTGGATTAGGCAAGTCACTTTAGATATTACCCGATGACACGAAAGCCCTAGTGGAAACGTATTACGTAAGAAGTTTCAAGTTATTAGTGGTAAATTGTAGATCAACATTGAGCTGAATCAACAATGGATGGATAAAAGTTACAAAGTATGAGATGAAATTAGGCCATCATTCCTAAGATGAACAGTAATGAGAAAGCATTAAAGGACTTAGATTTATACATATATGATAAGCAACGAGAGTACCCTGGAGTTTGGCAGCAGACCTCAGCAACGATAAGAGGTCTGCAGTATACAAACATGTATAGTATGACCTACCTAGATGCAGTAAAGTCATATGGATAGATAACTGGGTGTATGAAACAATATATAGCAATTGTCGTAAATTTGACAAAGTACCGAGCGAAGAACTTCAGCACACCTATAGATGCCCAGAGGGACATCTTGTCAAGTTCTGTATATGTTCTTAAAGTGAGGCCTAGAGATTGGCTAAAATCTGGAGGGAAGAGTCGCATAGGCGCACATACAAGGAAAAAGTCGTACAGGCGGCATGACAAAAGATCGCAAAAGTTACGAGATTGAAAGAATTCCGACCACGGGCCGTGGTGTGAGAAAGAGGCCTAAAGGTGGGAATGCCCTGGCCTTTGGATTTATACATAGAACAGTTGCCTGAATGGCAAGGAGAGTATTAAAGTATTCGCAAGAGCTATGGGTTATGAGAATGATAAAGTGCATCAGTCAACATTCGAAGACGAATGTTCCAAAGGGTGGAATGATGTTACACCCCATAGTATTGTACGTTGGATTTGGCATATGATAATTGACATCAGCTCAAGAACAAGACTATTTTGAGCATATAAGTAAATTCATGAAGGGGAGAGGGTAAGCGAATCGAAGAAAATGAGTTTCGTCGAAGTTTGATATTTTGAGATAAAATACAGTTCAAGCTATAATACCCCGTATTTGTGGACTAGTGCCACACAAGGTACCACACGACCATGATAGTATGCTATATAAAGTGTGTTAAAAGTGAGTAGTATCTTAATTATGGGGATAATTGGGTAATTATGGATTTTTAGTGGGAGATTAATTAAGTAGTTAAAATCTTTGGATAAGTTTGGTGGAAACATAATCTGGAAGCAAGTGGAAATGGATCAAGACTACATGATGACTCTTTAATTTTAGGTAATTAGGTGGCACATGGACAATATCCTTTGGTGACAATTCATATATGCACATGGCAAACATGTAGAAAGGGAAGTTTATTTTAGTCGTCGTTACACTTTATTAGTCATGAATTCATGACTTATCACCAGCATATTAGTCATCCTTACAGCTTATCTTCAATCCATACCATAATTTCATTTAGGGGAGTTGTAGAAATGGAAAAGGCAAGAACGAAAAGGTGAAGGGATTTGGGAATTCGTAGGAGACTACACAATGTAATAGCAACGGGATTTGCAATTCTAAGGGAGCCCGGTATAACCTTTCTCAAGAATATCATACGGATTTTCCCTACTTCAATATCGTCGTTACGTGTTTCTTCGGGATTGACGTGTGTTAGATGTATTGTCAAGAGAATCGACTCAAGTATGTTAAAGCTATCCCTTCTTTCCTTTTGGCATGATCCTAATGATACAAACGAAATGAGTAAAATACGCAACTTTCATAAATGACTCTATTAATAGAAATACTAGGGGTGTCTATATTCTTAATTCCCCATGTGTCTTATTATTATATCTTTTGTTCATGGGTCTCAGAAAAACATGTAGTTTATAAAGTTATCCGAAAGGCATATTTATCTTATGATAATTCGAGAAATCTTATTAACGCACTTCTTATGCATTTCATGCATTTATTCGTGTACATTGACCCATGACGAGATGGAGTTATATACGCGTATATTATATGTATATGGGATATGGAAAAAGGTTATGGCATTATATACTTACCACCACCTGATCAGTTGGTATACGTTGATGATTTGCCCACAGTGGCCGAGATGATATTATGGGATGCTCTCAGAAGCTTGATGATGTTATGAACGCATATACCTATGCATGGTATGACATTTATATGCACATGCATGACATTATAAATATGAAATGATTCACAGAGCTATTCAGACTTACATGTTGAGTCTTTTACTCCATGTTTCTCTATGTCTTTTATTTACTGATTTTTATTCCTTACATACTCAGTACATTTTTTGTACTGACGTCCCTTTTGCCAGGGGACGTTGTGTTTCATCCCCGCAGGTCCCAATAGATACGTTGAGAGTCCTCCTAGTAGGATATCAGCTCCGCGGAAGATGTTGGTGGGCTGTATTTTCTCCGGAGTTGCTTATTTCATCAGTATGATTTGGACATGTATAGATTAGTATGGCGGGGCCCTGTCCCGACCTTTATGATATTTATGTACTCTTAGAGGCTTGTAGACAGATGTCATGTATACGAATACTTGTATGGCCTTATCGTCCTATGTTTTGAGTATATTAAGTATCATGCCGGCCTTATAGGCCCGTACGTCATATGTATAAGTCGGTATAGCAGGTTGGGTCACCCGTTATTGAGTATTCCCTCATGCTTTATTCTAGTCATCTCATAACAGCCTTTCTGGTTCATTTACCTATAATAGTATGATACGAAGAGATATGTTACGTTGGTACTCGGTTGAGTAAGGTACCGGGTGCCCGTCACGGCCCATTAGTTTGGGTTGTGACATTAAGTGTTTGGGGACGGACTCTACTCCTCATTCTAGGATGATTATTGGGTGTAAGAGTATTAATTATACATGCTTGTACCAATAAGGTTTGTGGGAAGATTGTTGAGTTGAAATAAGTAAAGATTGGGTTGAGGAGTGAAGGAAATCTTGTAGAAGAACCTTGTAGCCAAATTTGAACACCTAATGTTTGATAAAATGCTCAAATGAGCTGAAACCATGAATATCTTCCTAATTTTTGTTCAATTTTGTTATGTCTCAAAATAGATTGGGATTGCTAGATGTCACGCCCCAAAACTGGGGAGCGCGATCGGTGCTCAACCGAGTAAACCCGGACGAGCAAGCATATTAGATTTCCTTCTACCTAGACTCATCCATAAATAAATAGGATACATATTTTCATTAATCAGACAATAAGATGTTCTTGTCTGCAGTACCAATTTCTTACCATAAATTACTTCATTTTAAGGTCTCAAAACACACACAGAGCTTCATGGTTCAAAGTTGAACAAGTGATTTAATCACAACACAACTTGTTTCTCATTCCCAATACCCATATACAACCCATACTTAGTCTACTGAGCCTCTATAAATACCAAAGAGTACAATGATAGTGCCATTCTATAAATACCAAAGAGTACAAGAATACTTCCTTTTCCCTCATATTTTCAAATATATATATATATACTTTCAAAATAGTACGTATGCATCATCATTTAGTTTATAAGCATATACAAGCTTTTTTCATAAATTTATTTTTCTTTCATAATTTTTATAGGTTTAAATCAATTTATTTCTGATTTTTTATTATATAAATATCTCATAATTACCCTCCAAATTATTTTTATGATGATATAATCATCTAAACTTATCATTTATACAAATATGAGGTTTTAAATTTTTTCAGGGCATTTGTTATAATTACATTTGTATTTTTCAAGGCTAAATTACACATTTTACAATAATAGCCCATATATATATATATATATATATATATGTTTAATTACATTATTTATGCAGAAAATAACTTTTTATATTTTTACAATGTTAAATAATTGTTTTTAATCATTTTCATGCACAAATGATATTTTTGTTATTTATTTATTATGTTTTTATAAATTATTTATTTGTTAAAATTGGGTATTTAAAATCTAGCCCTAAATTCATTCAAATTTCGGACCTAACTACCCAAACATAGCCCAATTACCCCTGGACCAAGACTAATTAACCCAACCCCATACCCGGTCGCTACCCATTTAACCACCCGACCCAAAACCCTTTTAAATCGTGGTCGTTGATCTCTGAGATCAACGGCCCATATTACACCCTCCTTTACCATTCCATAATTACTAGAACTACTTAATTCTGATTTAATGCCACATCACTACATATTCCCCCTTTTAGGGGAGTACTAACATTTAGTGCTATGATGACCTACCTATAGATACTTAACCTCTTCATCTTTGGCGTCCTTTCACATCATCGATGACCCTTACTCGCCTTACGGTAATCCTTCTGTACCAAGGATAACAAAATTCCTTACTCGCGATGGTGACACTTAGTGCAACTGGCACATGCAGTCCCTTAAGCTTAACTTTGCTCACATTGCTTGCTTTAGGGAGGCGTCTTCCTGAATGACCATTCTCTAAATTTCTTATGAATCTTCTTCTGTTGTCCATTCTATTATCGCCGAAACGAAATCTGAAATTCTCATGATGCCAACTATTATCCAACCACTCAGTCCCTGGTTCATGTTTAATTTATCTTGTTCATCAGTCCATGCTAATTTCTTATAATTCTGGTGTCTAATTTTTCCTTTTTGGTAATCACATTGGAGTCACGAACTTATTTCTCGAAATGAGGATATGACTTTATGGCCTATACACTTTTGTTATCTCAAGGCCTGTCACCTCCCGTCATTTCCTTCATTTGACTATAGACTTTATAATACTGTCATCTTTTTGATCTACCATTATCGTCCATGAATCACATCTTACTCAAAATGCTTCATTAACTCTCTTCTTATTTCCCGCTAACATTTATGTCGATCACTTTATTCTGAAAACACGAACAAGACATTCTTTTGCTTTTAGCTCCCCTTTACTCCATCCAGTGGCTCTTGGGGTTGCTTAACATTCTCGCTCTACTAGGGGACGCGAGCCACACTAAGGTAATATTTATCCCTTTCATGCTTTCAGTGCCTATCTTCTGAATGTTTTTGATCATGGTAGTATTCACATCTAATTGTAATATTCTAGAGTGCAGCATCTGGGTGCCTCACAAGGAGATCTATTAGCACCTTTGTAATATCATTCAGAAATGTCAACTAACACAAACAATCAATTCACAATTTTGGGTTACTCTAACCCCAGCCGGATCCTGATATCCTGTCCTTTTCTTAAACTACACATGTTAGCCCCCAATAGGGTATAACTGAAATGGGTGTGGCCAAATTATACATACCTCTGTTATTGTTGAAGGTAACTCAAAAGGCTTACATTCCTGTGCCTAAATTCTAAATACTAATAATCTTAATTAACTGGGCTCCTCGTACCCTTCTTCATCTTGCTTCTTTTACTTGTTGAAACTTGTATCTATCTGCTGAATCTCTCATTGCCTTTCACCATAAGGGTGGATAGATATTTCTGCCTTAAGGCTCCTTATAAAAAGGCTTACACGTCATGGTACACACATGATCTACTGAAGACCTTACATTTACTCATCATAAGCATCATGCAAAATCGAGTCCCTCTGACTCAAATCTTTCATAGCCACATGCAATCTCTTACCAACCGTTGTTCTAGAAGTAGGCATCGTCGTATTATGAATAAGATAGAGCTTAGGAAATTGAGTTCTTACAACTGAGCTCTACCACACTATCTAGAGTAAGAAGAAAGAGTGACAGTCCTAAATGCCCTATAGCTTTCTGCTTATAAGTGTGGTGCACAACACACCCATAAACAAGACTCTACTAGACACAGCTTGCAGACTTCCTAGGACAGAACTGCTCTGATACCACATTTGTCATGACCCAAACCGATAGGCCGCGACGGGCACCTTGTACCTTACTCAACCGAGTACCAACATAACGTATCTTTCGTATCATTCCATCATAGGTTAATGAACCATAGTAAAGCATGAGGGAATAAACTTATACATATCACATACTGGCCTATAAGACCAAAATAATCATTCCTACACTGAACATAGGCCGATAAGGCCATAAAGTCTTTCATATACATAACATCTGTCTGCAAGCCTCTAAAAATACATAATTATCATAAAGGTCGGGACAGAGCCCCACCATACTAAAAAATACACATCTAAATCATACTGACCAAACAAGCAACTCCGGAGCAAATGGAGTGCACCAACATTTTCCGCTGAGTTGATCGCCTACTTGGAGGACTCTAGACCTGTGACTCTAGACCTGCGGGCATGAAACGCAGCATCCCCAGGAAAAAGGGACGTCAATACAAATAATGTATCGAGCATTTAAGGAATAAAAATTAGTAAATAATAGACATGAGAGAAACATGGAGTAAAAGACTCGACATATAATTCTGCATAGCTCTGTGAATCATTTAATTTTTAGAATGTCATGCATATTCATATAAATGTCATACCATGCATAGGGATATGCGTTCCTAACATCATCGAACCTCTGAGGGCATCCCATCATATCATCTCAACCCCTGTGGGCAAATCATCAATGTATACAAGCTGATCAGGTGGTGGTGTGTATATAATGCCGTAACCTTTTCCCATATCCCATATACACACACACACACACACACACACACACATATATATATATATATATATATATATATATATATATATAAATACACGTGTATACACGTATATAATGTCGTCTGGTCATGGGTCAATGTACATGTATAAATGAATGCAATGCATGAGAAATACGTCAATAAAATCTATCGGAATGTCAAAAGTCCATTATGCCTCTGATTAATATTATGAAGTAAACTTTTTCAACTTACGTATTTTTCTGAGACCCATGAACAGACGATAGAATAATAAGACATATGGGAATTCAAGAACATAGGCATCTCTAATACTTCTATGAATAAAGTTATTTATGAAAGTTGTGCATTTGCTCATTTCGTTCGTGTCGTATGGATCATGCCAAAAAGAAATAAGGGATAGCCTTAACATACCTGAACCGATTCTCTAGAATTTGCAATTTACGCTTTACATAATCAACAACCCACGTTATCTAATTTTGGTATGGAATTGTTTTGGTATAGAGATTCCCTTTGATTTGTAATGCATACATGAATTCATTTGAAGAAACTCACGTTAAGCCTTTAGAAACTCATATTTATATCTTTAGAGACTCATAATCATATAGCATCTCACATTTTTTTGAAACTCATAGTAATATGGCATCTCATGTTTAAGCATTTAGTGGGTGTGGCCCACTTAGTAGATGAGTAAAGCACTTAATCCTCTAAATTTTCCACCTATGTAAGACTTAATAGTCACTTTAAGAGTAATAGGGGATGCTGCCACCCAAAATCTTTAATTATCCAAAGATTTTAATTAATCTCCCAATAAAATCATTAATTACCCAATTATCCATATAATTCCCTAATTAATTAGGTAATATTCTATTACCCAATAATTAAGAATTATCTCAACTTACTTGAAATACTACTCACTTTTAACATACCTTGTACACCTTACTATCATGGCCATGTGATACCTTGTATGGTACTAATCCATAAATACCGGGTATTTTAGCTCGGACCGTATTTTATCTCAAAATCGCAACTTCGACGTACAATACTACATGGTGTAACATCGTCATAATAAAATAATGTAGAGCGTAACATCGTCGTAATAAATTACTGCGGAGAGTAACATCGTCGTAATCAATTACTGCGGAGTGTAACATCATCGTAATAATTATTGTGGAGCGCAACATCAATGTAATAATGCGAGGCGTAACACATAGTCCCCAAATGCAGCTGCTAAAACACTGTGCGCCATGCATCTCGAAGGGTCCGGGGAACAAACTCTCTGACAAACCTCTCTAAAAATTGAGCCCAAGTGAGTGGGGCTGCATCAGCTGGACTACCCTCCTCGTAAGACTGCCACCACCTGTATGCTACTCCTAATAGCTAAAATATAGTAAAGGCTACTCCGCTCATCTCCACAACACCCATGGTGTGCAGAATTTGATGACACTTGTCTAGAAAACCATGTGCATCCTCAGTAAGTGCACGATCATAAGTAAGAGGTTGATACTTCTTGCACCTCTCAAGTCTTAGTTGCTCCTCCTCAGATGCCTCTAGCCTAAGCTCATGCTAAACCTAATTAACAAGCTGTGCTGGCATAACTCTCGGAACCTGATCAGCACGGACTCGGTACTCTCATGTGTGGGCGGCGCGGGTATGATGATATCATCCTAGGAAGCTCAACTCTATTCAAGGACAAGGATAAAGCTTAGGAATCTCAAATAGGGCCTTTAACAAGATGCCAACCTAAAGAGTTGCAAAACAAGGTCATTAGACTCCAAGTGCAAATAAATAAGTTGTTAATTGGGAGAAAGATCTCAAGGATAAAGGGTATGAATTAGCTAGGTGTTGCAGTTGTTTTATGGCCCAAATTTATGTCCAAGAAGAGGAGTATTGGATCCCAAGAGACATCCTTTGAAGAAGGTGCTAATCAATCCCACTTTTGGACCATTTTGGCACCTAAAATATGTCCAAACTTGCAGCCCAATAAGTCTTACATGAAGCCACGTTTTTATAACATAGAAAGGACTTACTTTATGTCAAACAAGGGTACAATAATCGTGCTAGAAGTTGAGTGCATGTTGGTGCCAAGTTGCTTGCAAATTCCCTTCAAGATTTTCAAGATTTCCAAGATTTGTTTTGGACTTTCAAGATCATATCCTATGGTAGTTGGACATTTTTTCCAAAGTAGTTAGGACTTTATTTCATTTTCAAAGATTTTTGAGATTTCCAAGATTGGTTTTGGACTTTCAACATCATATCCTAAAGTAGTTGGACATTTTGTCCAGAGTAGTTAGGATTTTCTTTCTTTATTCTTTTGGTTGAATTAAGTGACTCCCTCTCTATATAAAGGGGTTTATTCTTTGTTTTTAGGAAGATCATGATAGAAAATATCAACGAAAATTGTGAGATTGTTCTTGTACTCTTATGTTTAGCTACTCTTGGATTTATTCTTCAACCATCAAGAATCAATTTAAGGTGGTAAGATTAAACCCTTTTCGAAATCTTAGATCACTTCTAGGTATTCAAGAAATGTGATAAGTTTAGGCTTATTGTGGTTCTTGTTATTATAAAGGGCCGTGTTTCACAATCTCTCTCCTATTTTTAATCCTCTACCAAAGGCGATTAATTCTTCGTTAGCTAATTGTTGTTGCTAGGATTCAACTTCAACAATAAACTTCTTGAATTCAAGAAACTCATCTTGAATTCAATCTATTTTTAATTTCCGTTTTTTCGTTCCTTTAATTTCTTTTAGTTTCGGCACGGTTTCTTGTTTTTCTTTAGTAACTCTTGGACCCCTATCGTGTTGTTTTTAAGTTGTATCAGAGCATAAGCTAATCAAGATTTCAATCTTGATAATCTTGGAAGGTTCTTGTGTAAAAAAAAATGAAAATCAGCCCAAAAAACAAGTGTTATTGCTCATTTGTATTTTCAGAATTCAAGTATTATTTGGTTTCCAAGTCAAGAAAGGAAACAAGAAGAGTGGATCCTAGTTCTTTAAGATTAAGGTAACTTCTTTCCTTATTCTTGTGGGTTTTGGGTTTCTTAAATTCATTCATTTTTTCTTCTACTAACCAATTCCTATTCTTCCTAGGTTTTGTCCTTCACTTTTCGTTTCTTTTTCTAACTCCACATTCTTATGACTAAGGTTGTGACTAGTAAGGTTTATTAATAAATCTAAAGATTAAGGATCAAGAGTTGCTTTGAGTGGTAAAAGACAAGATAAGTGAACATTAGAAGTAAAAGCCAAATTTGAGACATATTTCTTCTAACCTATGTCAAGATGTCTCAAACAGGTAGTTACAGTGGAAGGAGGAGAGCTATGACTCAACAACTTAAAAAGTCAAACCTACAGTATACCGAATGGAAGGAAGACAATGGTAAAGGTATTTTTCAAACAAGAGCTAAAGTGATGTTTGTGATTCATGCCCTTAGAATTGACAAAGCATTTGGCTATAACTTAATTAGAACTTATATGGTTCCGAAATTGAACTTGCCTTGTGTTGAGCTTATTGAACCCTACATGTTGAAAGGAGTAAAGGTGGATAAAATAGTGTTATTTCCATTCTCTATCGGAAGGTATGAGGATGTGATTTCGTGTGATGTTATTCCCAGGAATAGTTTTCATATCTTGTTGGGAAGTCCATGGTATGTCTATAAAAGTGCTTCATATAGTATGGAAAAAATAGATACTCTTCTGAGGTTAATGGGAAGAAATGCATTCTTGGGCATTTGACTCCCTCACAAATTTGTGAAGATGAAAAGATTGTTAAAGAAAATGTGGAAAAACATGAGAGAGAAAAGAATGAGAGGAGTAAGGGAGTGCATGTTGACATTCCAAGAGAGGAAAAAGGAGAGGTTGACTTGAGTGAAAAGAGTGGGATGTCAAGTGAGGTAAAGAGTGATCTAGAGAAAAAAGAAAAGAGATAAAGCAATGAGAAAAAAAATGTATATAAGGTAGAGAGAGAAAAACAAGAGGGACTGAGTGAAGAAAGAGAAAAACTCTTTAGTGAGAGAAAAGAGGCTAAGGGTGAGGAAAACGTTAGTCTTGTGATAAAAGCCAAAGAAAGTGTAAGCAAGAAACAAATTTCTTTACTTCCTAACCAATTAATTCTTTCTTGTTTTAGTTCTTGTAACTTTTTGCAGCCACGTGTTGAAATACATTTTGAAAGGATGTCCATGTTATTCATTCCTGTAGAGTGATATTCAAGCATGTCTAAGTATGTTCCTAATTATCTATTGAGGTATTTGATAAAGAAGTTAATATTCATAATGGTATTATATTCATCATCATTTAACACCGGGCTACGGCCGGTTGGGCAGTCATGCATTTACCACCGAGCTACGACCGGTTGGGCAGTTACACATTTACCACCGAGCTACGACCGGTCGGGCAGTCATGCATTTACCACCGCGCTATGGCTGGTCGGATAGTTACCACTGATCAGTTGGGTAGTTAAGCATTATGCAATATGGATAATAGTCTCAAAGAGAAGCACTATATATATAAATACAATAAGTATGCATATATAAAGACTCAGGTTGATTCTTAAATCTCTTTAATTAATGTTGACTTATTGTTATGTTTCAGTTCTGCCTTACATACTCAGTACATTATTCGTACTGACGTCCTTTTTTTGTAGACGTTGCATTCATGCGTGCAGGTATAGGTAATCAGTTTGACGAGCTTGTTACATCCCGCATTTTCATACGTCAAAGTTTTGTCGTAAGTTAATCGACGTAAGTTCGGGAATGAGATTATTTGGAGATTATTTCGTGAAGGTGAGAGGGTAAGCAAATCGAAGAAAATGAATTTTCGTCGAAATTTGACATTTTGAGATAAAATATGGTCCAAGCTACAATACCCCTTATTTATGGACTAGTGCCATACAAGGTACCACATGACCATAATAGAAAGGTGTGCAAAGTGTGTTAAAAGTGAGTAGTATTTTAAATAATTTGAGATAATTCCTAATTATGTGTATAATTGGGTAATTATTAGTAAATGGGGGATTAATAAATTACTTAAGGATTTGTGGATAATTGTAGGCGGGGACAAAGCCCCCCCTCCCCCCACGTGGCAGCAAGTGGAAGAATATTTAATAAGAGACTCTTGACATTAGGTAATTAAATTAAGTGGACACATGGATACCACTCTTAGCCATCCTTGCTAACACGTAGAAAGGTGGTTTGTATTAGTCATCCTATTCATCCCCATACTTTGTCTTGAATGCATATCAAAATTCATTTTGGAGGAGATTTTGAAGTTCATATGAGACTTCATATTACTATAGCAACGACCGTTCCTTGATTAGTTAAGGAATTCCTACGAAATTGCACTACGTAATAACAATGGGATTTTTGCAATTCTAAGGGAGTACGGTGCAATCTTTCTCATTAATATCATACGGATTTCCCCTCTCTCTACCTGGCCTTGTATCATGCCATGGCTTTGGCGTAACACGACACTCGGTTCCTGACAGCATGTGACCAAGCAAACCAACTGTATGGCTGGATCAACATGTGGTATAACTGTAAGCTAGATATAAATATACAACATGATGATTTATTAAAGAGTCTGACTGAAATATCATAGATGCAGAAAACACTGAAAAATCTGCTAGTGTAAATGAGTAGCCGACAAGGCTAACACATAAAAGTCTACTATCATCTGACTGATTGAACTATAGTCTACCAAGCTTTATGAATATTGCAATGCTAATTGTTTACCGGGATAAGGTCCCTAGCATACCTTACTACTTAAATACTATAAAGACTAAAGACTAAAAAAAGTGATAATGCCCCGAAAGACTGGGCTCACCAATAGCTTATACGAGATGTCCTAGCAAGAAGAATCGTCAACCTGTAAATCGTTACCTGCATTGCGAGATGGAGGCCCCGGGCAAAAAGGGACGTCAGTACATTTGAATTGCATTGGTATGTAAAACAAATGAAAGAAAGAACTGTAATTACTAGAATTGAAACTGAGCTGATATCTAAGAACTGATAACCGAATACTGAAATGACCATTAACTGATAGCTGAAATGATTACTGCTAAAACAGAAACTTAATGATAATAGATAACTGATAACAGAACTGAACAAAGGAAGTAAGGATATGAATACTCCCTGTTCTGAATGATGAACCACCTATTTATCTAAATATTAAACTACGGCCTCAGGCCCAATATATATGTGCATAAGTTGCGGCATCGGGCACATGTATACGTATACATAAGGGCGACCTCATGACCAAAAATGCATAAAGCATAAACTGCGGCCTCAGGACCGAAGATGCATAAAGCATAAACCGCGGCCTCATGCCCAAATACAAGTTTTCATCATTCACGAATTTAGAAATAGTAATTGAGAATCATAGAACTAGACTAAGACATGTATTCATAATAAATTGATTTTTCATAACTGAAGCTCATAGGATATTGAACGATTATGAAATTATGCCATCTAGAGAATAGAAGTTCTACAACTATTCACGGGACAAAGGCATAATTACTTTCTGAGGACACTCGTAGCAGTCATAAAGAATGGGATGTAGGGAGAATCATAAACATTCCCAAGCGTAAAGAGAGTTTTCCACGCATACCTTAGCTCTTGCGATTTTTAAGAGTATCACGATGTTCGTCGCCTCTTTCAACGACAATCTACGTCAATATATATATCAATAGGAACCAATATTAGCAATAATGCTCCTATTTTAGTAAATTAGGAATTTTATCAAACAACTTATGGGTGTAAAGCCTCATCGCCCTTAGTAATTGGTCTTTTCTTCACCAAGTTCTCATTATACTACTTCTAGGCGATTCTACAATCCCAAATAGATGTAACTAACACCATTTCTCATTACCTAAATGTTTGCAACAATCATAATTCAACAATCCAAAACCCTAGTTCTTATGGTTATCTTTATCAAACCCATTTACTATTCTCCCAAAAACTTATCAATTCATAGTTGTAAATGATTTTGGAGTAGAATCATTACCTTTTCAAAGTTCACTCTTCTTGAATTTGAGTTCTAGGGATTCCTTTCTCAACAATGGTATCTCGACTGAATATCTAATGAGTGGAAGGATTTACCCATGTTAATAAGGTGTTGGAGCATTGAAATTAACTTAGAATTATTGTTAGAACTTGCTTTGGATGATGGAGGGACCTTGGGGAAGTTTGGTTCTTGAGAGCTTCCCTTTCTATAGTAGGTTTTCGTGTTAGGGGTGTGGGGGAACGAAGTGGGGATTTTAAATAAGTGAACACGTCCCAAAATTAAGGAGGAAAATAAAAGTAGCTCGGATAAATCTCAGCTGCGCGAGGCATCATCAGGGGCACCGAAATAACTGTGCAAGGCGCCATCGGAGGTGCCAAAACTACAGTGCCTTGCGCTGTCTGGGGCGTTGAGGTTGATGCTCTGGATAATGCCTTGTACTATCTGAGGCACTGGGTTTTTATGGCCTTGCCCTATCTATGGTCGTGGGTTTTCATGGCCATGCACTGTCTAAGGCTATAAGACAGACCTCACATAAACTTAGTCGATTCTATTGAATTTTACACACCTCAGCCTCGGTCTTGATTCTAAAACAATTGTTTCCACCCATACTCATCCCAACTGGACATCACATGTCTAAATGTTCACATTAATACTCATTTAACACATCCACAACTAATCCAGATCTGCAAAGTGTTACATTATCTACCCTTTGGGATCATTCATCCTCGAATGATTGTCCTGACTGTAACTATGGCTGACTCTTGACTTTAAACGGGTCTGGTGGAAACATGTGAACATTGAACTTTCATAAACACTTGCATACTAAACTAAAAGAATACAGGATTACTGATGTGCTGAGATACTGAACTGAATAGCTACTGAACTGAATTGTTACTGAACTGACTGAATACTCAGCTGACTGAATACTAAAAGACATGGATATTATAATATAAGTTTTGAATGAGAAGGATAGCTACCTTCGACATTTCTCCAAAATACTTGCCAGCTAATAGAGCATAACTAGCTTCATAGGGCATCATAATACGCATAACATGAAACATATACATGAATCCTTGTTTGTTATGGATATGTCAATTCTGAACTAACGTGGATATATGAATACTGAAATGGCACGAATATTTGAGTACCGAGCTGACGTGAATATCTGAGCACTGAACTGACATCAATATCCGAGTACTAGGCTGGCATGAATATTTGAGTACTGGAGTAACATGAGTATCTGAGTACTTGAACAGACATGAATGTTCTAACATGATATCTAAATATCAGAAACATAGATGTCGTGACATAAGATCTGAACACTGGAAAATTGAATGTTATAACATGATACGTGAAATACTGCATGTACAACCACAAATTCTGGTGTCAACTCTAACTCGTAAGCTACATGCCCAATACTTCATAAGATCCTATACCGCCTGATGTATCTGGGACTGAGCTTTCCTTTCTTCTCAAATATTATAACACCTTTCATAGGCGAAACTTTTAGAAACACCCAATCATCGACATGAAACTATAGGTCTCTATGTTGCATGTTCGAATAGGACCTTTGGCGACTCTGAGCAGTCTTCAAATGCTCTTGAATCAACTTGACTTTCTCTATAGACTGATTGACCAAATCTGGTCCCAACAACTCTACTTTGCCAACTTTGAATCGACCAATTGGTGATCTACACCTTCGCCCATACAAACCATGATTTTGAAATAAGCAAGATAATCCTATTATAAGGTCCATATTTACCATTTCTACTAAAGGATATGTATATTCTATGGCAAAACACTAGGATTTGTGCTGCTTTACTTTCACTTGCTGACAATTCAGACACTTGGCCACAAAGTCTGTGATGTTCTTTTTCATGTCGTTCCACCAATAAATCTCCTTGAGATCATGATACATCTTTGGGGAACCTCGATAGATATAATACTTGGAATTATGGGATTCTATCATTATCCTCCTTCTCTATGTCCGTTTATGTCTAGGACACACAATTCGTATTGGTACCTCAAAGTACCATCATCTACCCCTTGTTCAAAAGCCATCATCTTATACATGTGAATCCCCTCTTTCAAATTCAAGAAGTAGGGATCTCCTACACTTCAGGTACTAAGGAGGAACAAGTCCTATTTTGGAAAACAATTCCACCACCTTCGGAGTTCGAAAGTCGGACTCTTAGCTTGACTAAGCAGTGAACTTCTATCACCATAGTTCTCTTGTCTGCCACAATCATGAGGTATACTTCTCATACTTGATTATCTTTTTAAGGTACTTCCTGAAAACACTTATAGTATTAATGTGAGCTAAGTCTTTAACCAATACACCGAAGATTAGAGTCTCGTGCAATGGCACAAGCCTCGTGATACATAATTGGGCATGATTTTACAGTTTTTATATCCTATGCTAAATATGTGGGTTTCACATCTCCAACCGGACTTACTGATGATTTTCGCAACACCCCCTTAAACCAAAGGTTAAGGTCTTGTACTTGCGGATCCTTCTCTTATTTTTGGTATCCGACCAACTTTCCTTATTTTCTGCAATTCTATTCACTTTACGTCAGTGATGGCTTATCATTCGACTTACTTCTGAGAAATATTTCGTACTAGGAAAAAATGAATTACTTACATAAACGGAAAGCTGATGTATTCACAACTATCATACATAATCTTAATGATTTAACTCTACACACACTGTCGATCTTGGGGAGACCCCTTTTTGAAAATTCTAAAAGTCTATTATTCTGTAGTTGGCTCTCTTATTGCCTAACTGATTTTTTTATTCTTCCACTGTCACTGTACTTCGGGTTTAACTTAAAATCTTTGAGTTCTAACACACTTCTGATATTTCAAACTGTCATCCACTAACTAGAGTTAACCTGGTTAAGTAAATCAAATTGTACCTTTAGTAGATCTAATGAAATTGCTAATTCACTATGTCAACTCAAAACTTTCTTACTATTATTTTACTAACCACCTGCTAGAATCATGTATGCTTGTTCTACTTTGGATAACTCCAGTGATGCATAATGTTATTTCTAACTTCCCTTACCATCCGACCCTATTCTACATTCGCATACTATCTTTTTTTTTAATGATGCATATGGATCACACTTAGGGAAATATCATCTGTCTTAAATGAAATTGGAATATCAAACCCCCAAACTTTCTATACGTTTCAAAATCATATCAGACTATAAACATATGCGGTAAACACTTAGTCACATACCCTAAGGGGAACTGTCATATCCTTTATCTCACAATAATAGCTGCTTCTTATGGTAACTTACTAATGTGGTACTTTCTAGTTCTAATATGAATAAATCTTAACAACTTAAAATCATTCCCTAAAATTTAATATCAGCTTCTCTTGATTCTCATTTTGTACATCATATCTTCTTAGTCATGCATGAGTCTTACGAAAAACACAACTTTGTATATATCAAATGTTTCTGACTCCTATTTATTTTGCCCTTAGGCTCTTTTTTGTCTAAAACTATGGTCATCAATTCATGCATGTTGCAATTAAATTTTTAACTTGTTACGCCATGGGGTCTAACATCTAAAATATCATCATCCAACATGTGGCTCCATTTACAAGAATTAAAATGAAATTGTTCTATAAGGTAAAAACACATACAGATACACTTCCATACAAAAACTTATCCTTCAGAGTATAAAATCATCTGGTAAATCACTTTCTGCACCATCTGGCGAGTCTTGACTCTTAATTTGTACCTAAAACACGTGAAGATTTAGCACTAATCATTGTTACTTTCATTTTTTTATCACCCATATACATCACTGTGTACTCAGAAGTCACCGAAATTTTGATACACTAATAATTGGAGATCTAGTAACTAAACAACTGAATACTGGCATACTGAATAACCAAAAACCTGCTAACTGAAAGACTGCATAACTGGTAACTGAGGTAAACTGATAACCACAAACATGATAAATAATTTTGTACTTTATGATGAGGTTATGCTCTAATATGTACTACTATTCATTGTATCTCACTTTCAATATCCTCTCAAGTCTCATTTGTTACCAACCTGTACTTCATAATTATACCCCAATGGGCTATCACCCTCTCTAGGACCTTGGGTTTTTCCTACCCGTCGCTTAGGCATTCGATACGCCTGGAATTCGATAGGAAGAGAAGGTTACCTATTTCTCTAAGTTTCATGGCGCGATCTAGAGTAGAAAGAAATGAGACAATCCTGAATGTCTTGGTAGTTAACCATTTATATGCATGGCTGGCACACACTTATAAAAGAAACTCCACCGGACACGACTTCATAGACTCCCTAGGACACGTGAACCTAATGCTCTGATACAGAGCTTTGTCACCCCTGAACCATGGATTGGGCGTAACAAGACACTCGGTGCCTGACTGCATGTGACCGAGCGAACCAACTGCATGGCTGGATCAAAATGTGGAATAAATGTAAGCTACATATAAATAAACAACATGATGATCTATTAAAGAGACTAACTGAAATATAATAGATGCAGAAAATACTTAAAAGTGTGCAAGTGTAAATGATTAGCCGACAAGGCTAACACATAAAAGTCTGCTAACATCTGACTGGCTGAACTATAGTGTACGAAGCTTCTAAGAATACTGAAATGCGATCTATTATTGAAAAGACTAAGGCTCACCAATAGCTCATACGAGATATCCTAGCAAGCAAAATTGTCAACCTGTATATCGTTACATGCATCACAAGATGTAGACCACAGCCAAAAGGTATATCAGTATATTTGAATTGCACTGGTATGTAAAACAATTGAAAGAAAGAACTGTAAATACTGAAACTGAAACCGAGCTGATAACTAAGAACTAATAACAGAATACTAAAATGATAGTTAACTAATAGCTGAAATGATAACTGTTGAAAGTGGAACTGAAATGATAACTGATAGCTAATATTTGAACTGAACAAAGGAAGTAAGGATATGAATACTCCTTCTTCTGAATGATGAACCACCTGTTAGTCTAAATATTAAACTGCAGCCTCAGGCCCAATATATATGTGCAGAAGCTACAACCTCGGGCCCAAGTATACGTATACGTAACTGCGGCCTCGGGGCTTAAAATGCATAAAGCATAAGCTGCGGCCTCAAGCCCAAAGATGCATAAAGCATAAACTACGGCCTCAGGCTGAAATACAGGTGTTCAACATTCAGGAATTTAGAATTAGGAACTGAGAATCATAATGCAATATATGATACTAAACTACTGAACTATACTGTTTTACATGATACTGGAAAGCTGAGTAGAACTAGACTGAGACATGTATTCATAATAAATTACTTTATTATAATTGACGCTCATAGGATATTGAACGATTATGAAACTATGCCCTCTAGAGAATAGACGTTCTACAACTATTCATGGGACTAAGGCATAATTACTTTCTGAGGAAACTCGTAACAGTCACAAAGAATGGGACGTATGGAGAATCATAAACATTCCCAACTTACATACCTTAGCTCTGGCCCCTTTTAAGACTATCACGATGTCTGTCGCCTCTTTCAACGATAATCTACGTCAATATATATATCAAGAGGAACCAATATTAGCACTAATGCTCCTGTTTTAGTAGCTTAGGAATTTTATCAAACACCTTATAGGTGTAAAGCCTCATCGACCTTAGTAATTGGTCTTTTCTTCACCAAGTTCTCATTCTACTACTTCTAGGTGATTCTACAATCCCAAATAGATGTAACTAACACCATTTCTCATTACCCAAATGTTTGCATAAATCATAATTCAATAATCCAAAACCCTAGTTCTTATGGTTCTCTTTATCAAACCCATTTACTATTCTCCCAAAAACTTATAAATTCATATTTATAAATGATTAGGTAGTATAAGCATTACCTTTTCGAAGTTCACTCTTGAATTCGCATTCTAGGGTTTCCTATCTCAACAATGGTATCTTGACCGAATATCTAAGGAGTGGAAGGACTTACCCATGTTAATAAGGTGTTGGAGAATTGAAATTAACTTAGAATCATCGTTAGAACTTAACTTGGATGATGGAGGGACCTTGGGGATGTTAGGGGTATGGGGGAACGAAGTGGGGATTTTAAATAAGTGAACACGTCCCAAAATTAAGCAGGAAAATAAAAGTAGCTCGGATAAACCTCGTCGGCGGGAGGCATCATCAGGGGCGCCGAAATAACAATGCAAGGTGCCATCGGAGGTGCAAAAACTACAGTGCCTTGCGCTGTCCGGGGTGCTGAGGTTGATGCCCCAGATAGTGCCTTGTACTATCTGAGACACAGAGTTTTTATGGCCTTGCACTGTCTATAGCCGTGAGTTTTCATGCCCTTGCACTATTTAAGGCTATAAGATGGACCTCCCATAAACTTAGTCGATTCTATTGAATTTTATACACCTCAGTCTCGGTCTTGATTCTAAAACAATTGTTTCCACCCATACTCATCCCAATAGGACTTCACATGTCTAAAAGGTCACATTAATACTCGTTTAACGCATCCACAACTAATACGGATTTACTGAGTGTTACACCTTGGGGGTATTTATAAGGCTCCTATGTGCGCGGCCACACACTTGGGCAAGTTACCGCACATCTGGCCGTGCACATAAGGTAGAACCCCCCTTATATGCGCGGTCGCGCATCTGGTCACGCATATGGCATAGGTCAAGTAAAATGGCATAATGTTCTATAAGAATATCCAAATGACAAACGGTTTGATGAGTTGGAAACTAGACTCGAAGGGATTTAATTTGATAGGTACATCACCACCTAAGGTTTTAGATTTTGAGAGTGGAATTCATTTGAAGCCGGGTCTTGTGCTAATTGAGACATCGGATGTATCCATCTTCTTCCACACAAATTATTTCCATTCACAAAACTCCTTAGTATGATCCCACGCATCTTAAACATATATTTTCATTTCAAAATGATGTGGTTCCATCCCATAGGTCTCCTTTAATACTCGAATACGTTATCCTCAAATACCGTTGGCGCACTTTAAAATCTTAAATCATTAGGAAATTTTAATGGGGCCTTACATTCTCCCTCGCCTAGGATCATTTGTCCTGGAATGAGGGTTAGAGTCCTCCACAGACACCCAATGTGACTTAAATCTTTATCCACACACCAAAACTCAAATATTTGGCTAACTCCCCAAATTTCAATATATTTCGGCAGAGTCTCCCCTGTAATTGGACATAACCACTTATAAGAGAACCACAAAAACAACTACTAACAACACATCACAACTCAACAAAGCATCAAAATATATATTAATAACACCGACCTCAATATTAAGGGCATTACGTTATCATAAGTGGTACCTTGACATGAACTGCACTAAATCATAACACATAGAAAGTACCTTTTGAACCACAACTATTTGGCTCTACAAACAAGTGAGAATATTTCCTTTCCACAGCACACTCGGCCTTTGAGACGACCTCCTCGACTCACTGACTTAGCTATAGCACTTTGACGGAGGCAATCCCAACTTCCTGACTTATCTAAGAAGGATGACCATAAGGTACCTCTCACAAGTCAATTATCTACTTTACCTTTAATAACTTTCACTTGAACGATAGACAAAAGGTATTCCAATTACCCTCTTTCATGTAGACACACGAAGCACTGTGTGCATATAGGACGACGATAGGGAAACATCATACTCGTAGTTTGGCCTATTTTTTTCAAGATTCCACACGGCCTAATGTGCACTACACCTACTTTACCTTTATTAACAATTCACATAATATCTTCATGGAGAAAATCTTGAGAATAACCTATTCACTTTCTTAAACTCCAAATCTCTATGTCGGACACCCAAACTGTAAGGCCCCGTAAATATTTCCTAATGACTTATGATTTTAAAGTGTGCCAACGATATTTGGAAATAACGTATTTGAGTATTAAAGGAGACCTATGGGATAGAGCCACAAAATTTTGAATTCATAATGTATGTTTAAGATGTGTCGGAACATACTAAGGAATTTTGTGAATGGAAAGAACTTGTGTGGAACAGGATGGATACATTAAGTGGAAAGGATATTTTAATTAGCACAAGACCCGACTTCAAATGAATAGAACTCCCTCAATATACTGACTTAGGTGGTGATATACCTATGAAATTAAATCCCTTTTCGTATAGTTTCCAACGCATCAAACCGTTCATCATTTGGATATTTCTACAAAACGTTATCGCCATTTTACTGGACCTGTGTCATATCCACGCCCAGATGCACGTCTGCACTTATTTGAGAGTTTCTGCCTCAGATATGTGGCCACTTGCCCAGGTGCACAGACGTGCACGTAGCAGCTCATTTAATAACCCCAAGGCCGGGTAGAGAGAGGGGTTAAGTACTTTCTTGAGCTAAAACCTGATATTTTAGAGAGATGTAAGAGCATTTTAGAGAGAGGAGTAAACCTAACATTCTAATCATCAAATCTTGCACCAATCTCCAAAAATCAAGGAAGCTAATCACAAGATCTTCATCTAAGAGGTAAGGTTCCATACCCTAGTCTTTAATTTCGAGTTTGGGGTAAAAGATAGGTGATGGGAAGTATGATTCCTGGGTGTAAGAGTATTATATATACCTGCTTGTACTAATAAGGTTTGTGGGAAGATTGTTGAGCTAAAATAAATAAAGATTGGGTTTAGGAGTGAAGGAAATCTTGTACAAGAACCTTGTAGCCAAATTTGCACACCAAATGTTTGATAAATTGCTCAAATGAGCTGAAACCATAAATATCTTCCTAATTTGTGTTCAATTTTGTTATGTCTTAAAATAGACTGGGATTGCTAGAATTTCCGGAATGTTGTAGTAATTTAAGGAAAGCTCAAAGTGAGATATGTTGGATAAATCTTCTCTCTTAGAATCGAATTCCATAATGTTCCTGTAAGTTTCAAAGTATGGGTTGCGTATTAAAGTGTTATGGCTTTGAGTCATGTTTCAAATGAAAACTAGTATGCCAAATTGTGTGAGAAAAACTCGATATGTTTATGACCCTTAATTGCTCATATGTGTACCTAAAGTCTTGAGTGGAAACGCCTTGTTGTTGATAATGTACAAAGATGCTTGAAAGTGAAAGAAGTGAGTTGGTGATATAAATTGTGGCCACTGTGCCAAGAATGAAAGTTATACTTGTGGCCAATGGTGCCAATGAAATGAAATGATGTGAGAAAGGTTATGAAATGAGCTTTGATTTAACTATTCTGAATTGACTTCGAAAATAGATTTGCATAAAAGATTATGTACTCAAGTCATACCCAAATGTGGCTATTTTATCTAATGTTATGCTTTGTAAGTATTTCCAATGTGTTTTGAACTCTTATATATTCAAGAGTTGAAATGGTGTATTGCCCTTTTTGGGGAAAAGTATTTCAATAATAAATGATGTGTTACTTGATTATGTTTTTAACTTGTGCTTCAATTGGCAATCATTTTACTCCATTTTCTTGGAAAGAAATTCATTGTGTTTAAAGCCTTCATTACTAATAAACCTAAAGTTGTGATTTCCGGAATATTCTATTTGTTTATATTTATGATGATGATCCATGAAAGGGAAGAAATGAAAGTGTGGAATATGAAATACGGCCATTGTGCCAAGAATGAAGAATCATATGTATGACCAAGAGAGCCAATGGAATAATGATGTTTAAAGTTCCAATGAGGCTATTTACTGTATGAAAGGTTATGAGGTAATTGCGTTTGTATTGTTGTTTCCTTTGTAAGCAAATCAAAAATATTTTTGGGAATATGGATAGTCACCGAGGAAGGGTAGGTTGAAATTACCTATCCCCGAAACTACACGTGTCGGTGCAGGAATGGATTGTAATTATTTCCCTTATTTGGGATGATATTGATGTGATAAAATTATTCCCCTTAATTAAGATAAGATGATTGATAGAAAAGGATGATGTCGGTCCACACAGTATTATGGTGAGACGGCCTAGCCAATCAGGTTGTGATCGGACATCATGTGGCACACATGGTGGTGATTGTGGTAGAAATTGTAATTGTAATTGTGATTGTGGTTGATGTCTCGAATGAGATGGCCTAGCTGATCGGGTCGTGATCGGACACCATGTCGCACACATGGTGGTGATTGTGCTGGAATTTGTAATTGAATTTGTGATTGTGGTTGATCTCTCTAATGAGATGGCATAGTCGATCGGGTCGTGATTGGACTCCATGCTAAAAGTACAGTGGTATTGGTATTGAGAGTGATTGTGGTTGATGTCTCTAATGAGATGGCCTAGCCGATCGGGTCGTGATTGGACTCCATGCTAAAAATATGGTGGTATTGGTATTATGAACATTGGTATTGTAAACAGTGGTATTGTGAACGATGGTATTGTGAACAGTAGTATATTGGTGCTAATGATCTCCCAACCAAATATTGTATATGAAGTTCGTATTTTAGAAAATTATTATGTTTTAACTGGACATTTGGATATTGTTGATCGTGACTTGTTGTTTCTATGTGTTGCCTTTTCTTATATGGGCATTCTATTTTGAAAGAGGACTTTTAGCTATACATACTAGTGCTATTCCATGGTACTAACGTCCCTTTTGCTAGGAGTGCTGCATATTTAATGGATGCAGGTTGTTCAACAGCAGGCGGTATTGATCAGTGATAGCGGTGCACTCTCTTCAACTGACTTGGTGAGCCCCACTTCATTTCGGGATTATGTATCTTTTATTTCTCATGTACTTTGTGGTTGAGGTATAGCCGGGGCCTTATTGCCGGCATTTCCATATTTCTCTTTTGTTGTACTTAGAGGCTCCGTAGACAAGTTGTGGGTGGTATTTAATGTGGGGAATTGAATTAGAAGTGTTGGTATTTGGAAATCATGTTTTTCATTATTCCTATAAACTCGTAATATTTTGGAAATTATGAATGAAGTTGCTAATGGATATGAAATGGGAGTTGCTAATGAAATCTTTTCAATGTTTGATTAATGGAGTACATCTCCTCTTTATTCATGGATGATTTTGGGTAGAATGAAATCTAACAGGCTTGCGAATGGGTAGAATGGTTGAGCACCGGTCGTGCTTCCCGAGTTTTGAGCGTGACCAACTTGGTATCGGAGCCTAAGGTTTTAAAGTGTCCTAGGATGTCTCGGAGCCGTGTCTAGTAGAGTAATTCTTATTGGTGTGTTGTCGACCACATCTATAATGAGGAGGCTACTTGGACATTTAGGAATTTCACACTTCTTTGATACTCCAGATCGTGCGATAAAGCTCAAGGTAGGAAGCTAAATTCCTCGTCATGTCTTATTTTCCATATGAGTAACCCACGGGTTCGAGGTAGTGAGGAGGTATTAAAAGATCCAGTTGCTAGGGAAAGTGTCATTGTTCCTATTAATGTTACCGCACCACAGGAATATGTGGTGAGAGCACCTAAGAAATGAAAGAGGATTATTGGCATCAATGAGCCAGAATGTTTGATAAGAAAGAAGAGCCACTCGGGTTTATGTTGGATGATTCTTGGAGCATGTTATGGTTGTGGAAAGAAGGGGCACAAGTGGAAGAAATGCCCTTGGGTTGGGTACACCCATCCCGGTCTGCCCGATATGCGGGCGGGAACATTTTGCGTCATGTTGTGAGTATGCTTAGAAGCGTGTTAGGGGTGGTAGATTGGGGAAACTCCAAAAGTCCATACAACGAGCTGTTGCATAGATAGGGGATAAGGGAATGATTATGATGTATGCATAAAGGGTAAATATCAGGTCAGTGGGGGAAGTCAGTTTAACAGACCTCATCCTCGTTGTGTGAAGTGTAGGAGTTGTCATTCAAGGGTATGTCACTTTGGTACTAATGTATGTTACGGATGTGGAGTTAAGGGGCATCAGTTAAGGCACTGCCCCGTCAACCTAAAGTCATCAAGTAAGTCACTCCTCAGTACATTATTATGAACACGCATAATTTTTCCTTGTTGTATAGGTACATCCATATTGAAGAGCCTTCACGGTCTTAACAAGATGTTGAATCACAAAACATTTCATGTACCTACTATTTGAACGAGACGCATTATTCATAAAGCCTCTTGATCACAATTCTCTTATTTACAACCTCTTGAAGAATTGATTTCTATAATTACTTCCTTGGAATAAATTATAACCCTAGGTTAATATTTCCCACTTGCTTCCCTAAATTCTCAACAAGGGACTATACCTGATGAAATTTTACAGAACCTTTTGATTCGAATGGATAACATCTGCTCACTTATGCTTATGCATGCACAATTATTAAGTTTACCTGTGTGGTATCAAATCCAATGTAAGGAAGCCTAGTGTCGAGATCTTTCTTGAGCTAGTCTCTTTCTCCTGTGCACGTGACTCATATGGTTTGAACAATCACTTTACTCCTTTGTGAATATTATAATGAATCCTTTTCACTATTTAGTAACATAAGAGCACATATTATGAATATATTTATTTGAAAGACAAATTCATCGTATCTCTAGACCTCTCATATAGGATCAACTATTGGCAAAGGTTAAGTTGTGAGAATTATAATGATCTCACCAGTTTTCAACTTCTTTTTCATCCCCAAGGGCTTGTGACATAGATTCCTTGTGTCGGTTAATGTTAAGAGCGTAATTCAATTTCATGCATTTTGAAACCCATATCACATTCGGGGTGCCAAAATATTCTCATTTCAAGTTAAACTGATTTTCCCTACACTCCAGAAGACGACTGGTGTCACGTACTTGGCTATTTCTCTTTGAGGCCTACTATTTCCAAACAAGGCACATATGGAATGAAACAATTTTTGTGGTCCATTTCATGAATAATAGTCTTTCAAGAATAACTATCACTAATGTCTTTATCCTTCCGATTATGCCTCCCATATGTCACATGTCAAAGAAGAAGCGTCATCACGTGATCAAATAAATTGGATAGGAAATTTTATGGTCATATTCAAGCTAGCACATCTTAGACTAATTGTTGGAGGTCGCCAAAGGTTTAGTTTGGGTGTTCGGTGTAGAAATTTAGAGTTGAAGAAAGTGAACGGGTTATTCTCAATATTTTATCCATGAGGATGCTATGTGAATTGTTAAGGAAGGTAAAGTATGTGCAGTCACATTAGGCCTTATGAAATCTTAAAGGAAATAGGCCAAACTATGAGTATGATGTTTCCCCTATTATTGTCCTCCGTGTACCCGGTGTATCATGTGTCTATGTCTATGAAGGTAATTATAAATCCTTTGTCTATCCTTCCGGTGAAAGCTAGTGAATGTGAAGTTAATGGATAATTGGGTTGTGAGGGGTATCTATTTGTCATCCTTGTTAGATAAGTCCGAGAGTTGAGATTGCCTCCGTTAATATGTTATGACGAGGTCTATAAGTCGAGGAGGCCAGCTTGAGGTCCAAAAGTGTTACGGAAATAAAATGTTCTCACTTGAGTGTATAGACAAATGATTGTGAATCGAAAGGCACTCTATATGTGTTATGCTTTAAATATGTGAAGCTCATGTCTAGATATCACTCTTGTTAATATAATGGCCTTAATGTTGAGATCCGTGTTGTTGATATATAGCGTGATACTTTATTGAGATGTGGATGTGTTGTTAGGAGTTGTTTTGGTGGTCCTCTGGCAGGTGGTTAGGCCTAATTGCAGAGGAGACACTGCCGAAATTTCTGAAAATAAAATTTGGGAGTTAGTCAAATTTGGGAGCTTAAGATGCGTAAAAGAAGAAATGAGTTACGTTAAGTGTTTGGGGACGGGCTCTACTTTTCCCTCGAGGATGAATGATCCTAAGTGGGGGAGAATGTAAGGCCCCGTAAAAATTTCCTAATGATTTAAGATTTTAAAGTGCGCCAACAGTATTTGGGAATAACGTATTTGCGTATTAAAGGAGACCTATGGGATAGAGCCACATAATTTTGAATTGATAATGTTAAGGTGTGTTGGAACATACTAAGGAGTTTTGTGAATGGCAACTTGTGTGGAACAAGTTGGATACATTAAGTGGAATGGATGTTTCAATTGGCAGAAGACACAATTTAAAATGAATATAACTCTCCCAATATAATAACTTACGTGGTGATCTACCTATCAAATTAAATCCCTTTGCGTCTAGTTTCCAACGCATCAAACCGTTCATCATTTGGATATTTCTACGAAAAGTTAAGGTCATTTTACTGGACTTGTGTCATATGCGTGCCCAGATGCCGGCCGTGCATATTTGAGAGTTTCTGCCTCAGGTGCGCGGCCAGATGCGCGGCCACTTGCCCAGGTGCGCGGCCACGCACGTAGGAGCTCATCTAATACCCCCAAGGCCGGGTAGAGAGAGGGGTTAAGTCATTTCTTGAGCTAAAACCTGATATTTTAGAGAGATGTAAGAGCATTTTACACAGAGAAGGAGTAAACCTAACATTCTAATCATCCAATCTTGCACCAATCTCCAAGAATCAAGGAAGATAATCACAATATCTTCATCTAAGAGGTAAGGTTCCATACCCTAGTCTTTAATTTCGACTTTGGGATAAAAGATGGGTTATGGGGAGTATGATTCTTGGGTGTAAGAGTATTATTTATACATGCTTGTACTAATAAAGTTTGTGGTAAGATTGTTGAGTTAAAATAAGTAAAGGTTGGGTTGAGGAGTGAAGGAAATCTTGTAGAAGAACCTTGTAGCCAAATTTGCACACCTAGTGTTTCATAAAATGCTCAAATGAGCTAAAACTATGAATATCTTCATAATTTGTGTTCAATTTTGTTGTCTCAAAATAGATTGGGATTGCTAGAATTTTCGGAATGTTATAGTAATTTAAGGAAAGCTCAAAGTGAGGTATGTTGGCTAAACTTTATCTCTTAGAATCGAATTCCATAATGTTCCCGTTAGTTTCAAACTATGGGTTGCATATAAAAATGTTATGGCTTTGAGTCGTGTTTCAAAAGAATGCTAGTATGCCAAATTGTGTGAGAAAAACTCGATATGTTTAAGACCCTTAATTGCTCATATGTGTACCTAAATTCTTGATTGGAAATGCCTTGTTGTTTATAATGTATAAAGATGCTCGAAAGTGAAAGAAGTGAGTTGGTGATATAAAATGTGGCCACCGTGCCAATAATGAAAGTTATACTTGTGGTCATTGGTGCCAATGAAATGAAATGGTGTGAGAAATTTTATGAAATGAGCATCGATTTAACTATTCCGAATTGACTTCAAAAATAGATTTGCTATTAGATTTTTTAGTAAATTTATATTTTCTGTAGTTTGTTGCCAGTATTGTAGATATGTATGATTCATTATATGCTATCAAAATATAGGTCTAGTTCATATAAATCTGTTTCTGGTATGATTAGTTCTGTCCAATTTTGGTCTATTATTTCTGTTATTTCAAAGGCTAATATTTTTTCATAGATTATTCTTCTTACATCATTATTAATGTCTTTTAGTATATAAAGTATAAGTGTTTTATAGGTAATATCGTCGTCTATTAGATAAGTGTTCATCTTATCATATGATTTGCTAAAACATATTCCTTTTAATCTCTATGTCTATTATCCTTATTCATCATATTATAATAAGTTATTTTAATCATCTTTTCCGGTCACTACCATGATTTTCTGCTTCAATCAGTTACCCTAACAGCGCTTCAACTCATGTTTACTCCCCTAAACGGCCTTCTGCCTACCGGTTTTCAACTTTAGGATGCATAGTCTGGGCTTACTTACTCTTAGCATATTTTCATGGCAAACTTACTTAAGATGATTTTTATAACAGTACTATTATATGATGGATAATTATAATCTACATGTAAGAGATTATCAGGAATATACTAGTTTAGCTAGTCATGTTTATAGTGTTACATACCTGTTTTTGTAGATTCTTGGTGTCTTCTTGTTGATCTTTCATATTTTCTTGCTGATTCATAGCTTGTTTATCTTCCATAGCTTTCCTGTATTTTTTCTTTAAGTATTTTATCTGTAAGTATTTCTTGTGAGAAGAGAAGAGAGAGGAGAGAGAAGCCCTTGGCCTGAAGATGTAGCCTGTTTTATTTCATAAACGAAAGGCTTATTTATAATATTACAAAATGACTTTTACTATTCATGAACGACCTTTACTGTTCATGAATCTGACTCTTGACTCTTACTATTCATGAACGACCTTTACTGTTCATGAAACTGACTCTTGACTCTTACTATTCATGAACGACCTTTACTGTTCATGAAACTGACTCTTACTATTTACTTTACGACTTTTACAAAAAACAAAATAACATAAAGAAAAGAAAGGAATCTAATATCTCTTTCATATTATTTTGTCTGCCATATTTCTTTGTCTAGCTTGTCGTCTTCTTCTTCAGTAATCTTCTTCTTGTTTATTCCAGTTGTACGTCTGGAACAATAATATCTTCTCCTTTGCATTTTGAGCATATGTGATCTGGATATTTGTGACTGATTAACTTGCAATATCTTGTTAATAATTCTGGAGAAATAAAATTTGTCCTTATAGCTCTTGTGGTTGTAGATTGTTCTGGCTTCAAAAGACTCAAGACCCATTGTCTTAATTCTTCCATATCTGGTTCTCGTATTTCTCTGCAGTTTGAATATATCATTGTCTGTTCTCTTGAATAATAACTCCAAATAGCATTCTGGTTTAGGTAGTTGTTTGCTAGTTCATTTAGTATAGTGGATATTCCGATAATCCTTTTATTTGCATAAAAATCTGGAATATTTATTTTTTCTATCTCTTCTTGTTCTTCTATTTTTTCCGGTACTAGCATTTCCCTTGTAAGTCCGATCTTGATAACTTGTATGATGGGTTTTATTTCTTCATATAGTATCTCTGCTGTAGCTGAATAGAATCGTATATAGAATAGTGTTCCTTTGGTTATTCTTTTGTACTGCATAAATGCTCTGTATACTTCTGGTATGGTAGCTATTTCTTGTCCTGTCTGTGTATATACTGTATCTAGTAATCCGTAATTGTAGCAAGTGGCTACTAGTTTTGCATTTGTATTTGGTAATGCTATTAGTTTATTATATCATGTTAGATAATGAGTAATGTAATCTTCATTTGGATTTTGGGTAGTTTGGGATCTTGGATTTTTGTTTAGGAAGTTTTGTATTTTATATATGTTGTCTATATATGTACGGGTTATATGGTTGTATGTCTTTTTGGCTTGGTTTAGGCTTTCTTTGTAGGTGTTTATCTGTGGTGGTAGGAATATTTCTTTTTGGGTATTTTGGATATTTTTCTGTATGAATGGTTTTGAAAATAGATTGTTCATATTTGTATTTGTATATCTAGGTTTAATTTCTTCCTTTTTCTTTGCAGATAAACTGCTAGCTGTGCTGCTTCCTGCAACTGCATTTAACAAACTGTTATGAGTTTTTAGGTGTTTCTCAACGTCACCTTCTAGCTCTGGAATTTTAGAGACTTCCGATCGTCTTATCTCCGCATTTTTCAAGTCATGCTGCTGACCACTAGCTGTTTTCTTTAATATCTGTATCTCTTCTTCTATGCTTTCCACTTTTTTACAAAGTGTAGTCATAGCTAAGAGTATATTTTCCATTGTATTATCTGGTTCAGTTTGGGTAGCTTTGTCTTGATAAGTAATCTGCAACAACATTCTTGTTAGTAGTGATTATTTCAATTGTAAATGTAAAATTTAATATATTTAATACCAGTCTGCGTATTTTTTTTGTTGTAACTGAATCTTGTACTTTTCTGGTTATCCACCATTTAACTTGGGTGTTATCTGTTCTTACAATAAATCTGTTATAAACTATATATGGTTCAAATGCTAATAAACATTTATATAATGCAAATAATTCTTTTCTATTTATTTCCCATCTTTCTTGTAGTTCAGTATAAGATCCTGAATAATATCTGCAATGATGTTCTATTTTTTCTTTATCATATTTATATTTAAGAACTCCTCCATAACTATGATTACTCGAATCTGTTTCTACAATATAAGTAAATTTCTTATTTTCATCTGGGAAGTATAGTTTTGGTAGTTTTTTACACAATATTTTGATCTTTCTTATTTGTTCCTTATCTTTTTCATCAAATCCATATTCTACATCCTTTTTTAGTTTTTTCTGTAGAGGTTTTAGGTTTTCTGCTAATTTAGGTATATATTCTCTTACTTGGTTTACTAGTCCTAAAAATGATTGTAATTTCTTTTTTGTATCTATGTTTTCATCAAGATTGATTATTTTTTGTACTATATGTGTTTGCATTTTTATTCCATTTTTATCTATTTGTATACCTAAAAATTCTATCTGATTCTTCATAATTTCTGCTTTGGTTTTGCTTAAGCTTATACCTGAGTTTTCTATAATATGTATAAATTTTTCTAATAATTTTATATGTTCATCTTGTATTCTTGAATATAGTAATATATCATCTATATATACTATGCAATTTTCTAGTTGGTTAAAATAATTATCCATAAAATGTTGGTATCTTCCTGGTGCATTTTTATATCCAAATGGTAAAACATTCCATTCATAAAATCCTTGTGGTACTGTAAATGCTGTTAGTTTTTTAGATTCATCTTCTAGTTTTAGATGGTAAAATCCTGATTTACAGTCAAATTTACTGAAGTAATTATATCCTTGGATTTGTCTTATTTTTAATATCTTATTAGGTATTGGGTAATTATATGTTTTAGTTTTTGCATTTAAGTTTCGGTAATCTATAACCATTCTACTTTTTCCTCTTTTTTGTTCACTATGTTTATTTACTATAAATGCTGGACTTGAATGTTTACTATTACTTTCTTGTATGTAATTGTTATCTAATAATTCTTTTATATGCATTTTGAATTCTGCTAAGTCATCAAAGTTATATTTTAAAGGTTTTTGTGTTATTATGCTATTTTATTCTATTAATTCTATTTTTATTTTTGTTTTATGTTTATTCCAACCTCTTAGAGGGTTATCATTATATAATTTTTCTAATTCATTCTGGATTATTTTTACTTTGTCTATTGTAAATATAATAATTTCTAATTGAGTAGTTGTATTTTTACTTATATTTTCTAGTTTTTGTGTGATTTTTTCACTTCCTTTTATCCATTCTGTATTTTTTCTTTGTTTATTATTTATTCTTTTTGCTCCTACTTTGTTTTTACATGGTGTGGTAAACCACCAGTGTGTCCTTGTTATTATATGTGGGTATAGTTTATCTAAAAATGGCATTCCTAATAATATATCCTTTGTAGTGAATTCAAAGTTATATATTTCTTCTATAGTTAATATTTTATCCCATATTTGTATTTTTATATTCTTGGCTCTGTAGTTAATCATACTACCTTCATTATTAAATCCTGTTACTACCATAGGTGTTTTTAATTTTTTCCATTTATCTGTTGGTAAACAATTATATTTACATATGTTAGCTTCTGCTCCTGTATCTATCATTGGTGTATAGTATCTATTATAATATCCTTCTACTATGATTTTTGCGAGTATATATATTTTCATTCTTCTGTTCTTTTTATTATTATTTTCTTATCTTTTTGTGTTATGGTTAATTGTTTATCTCCTAGATTGTATGGTTTTACTTTTTCTAACCATTTTATTCCTAATGTAATATTTTCGTTTTCGTTTTCTTGATATATTTTAAATTGTATTATCAAAGGTATTCCTCCAATAATTATTTTTTTTCTGTTATTTCTTCATTTATTATTAATTCCTTGGGTAATTCAGGGCATAGTTGTTCAGTAGTTATTATTTCAGTTTCTGTTACTAATTCTCTTGTGATATAATTTTCTTCTTGACCTGTATTTATTAATATTTGATATTTTCTTTGTTCCATGATTCCAGTTATATAGTAATGGTATGGATTTATTTTTTCTTTTGTGTTTTTTATTAAGTTTTTTGAGATTATATATTCCCTTCTTGATGTACTTATCCTTGATGATGTTGGTGTTTCATAAGTTAATTGGTTTGGTATACTTGATGTACTTAATCTTTCTTTTACTATTTCTAAGTCTTCTTCCATGTCAATTTCTTTATAACTATATTCATTATTATCAATAACTGTAACTATTCTTTCAAATGGATTTTCTATTTTTATTTTATTAATTTTATTTTTTGCTGCTATTTTATGTTTTGTTGTTAAAACGTATAAGTTTTTACATCTAGCTGTAAATATCTTACTTCCAGGTGTTAATTCTATTCCTGACATTTTCCAGTATAATACTAATGATTTATCTATATTCCTATCGTTTATTGCTATTGAATAATTGGCACTTATTATGAATTTAAATTTTTGGTATATAAGATTTCCTTTTATTGCACTTATTATGCTTTTTTCTATAGGTTGGATTATTCTATCATCTGCTAAATATATTTCTATAGGGGTATCTATTCCTTCTCTAAAATATGCTTTTATTAATATTTCAGTTCCTCCTAGGTGTACATATTTAATTGGGTTTTTTGCCTTTATATCTTGTATTTCTTTATTTATTATTCTTTTGTTTATTATTGGTATTTTGGCTTTTCCTTTTGTATATTTACAGTCAATTATATGTTCTTTTTGGCTAACTACGTAGTATTCTTCTTTTTGTCTTTTGAACCAATTTTTTATTGTAGGTACTTCAAATATTTTTTCGACACTGAGGTCTAATTCTTTTCCTTTTATTTGTTCAAATATACTATTATCAAATATAATCTTTTGTTCTGAGGATTCTTCATCTTTATATTCTTCTCGTGTTATTATTTTTATTTCTTTTTCAGTCATTAGGTTTCATCATCTTCTTTAGTTATTTCATCTCCTATTTCATCTTCTATATCTGATATTTCATATACACTATCTTCACTATCTAGTTCATAGTCTATATATTCCATTTGCATATATTCTTCATCATCAATTATGATTTCAGTTATTTATTTTTTCTTTAAGTTTCTAGGTGCTTTACAGTCTTTAGCTATATGTCCTAATTTTCCACAGTTATAACAAGTACATTCTGTTAATTTCTTTTTTGGTCTAAATGGTCTTTTATTCTGATAATTTTTTACATAATATCTTTTTCTTGGTTTTTTATTTTTATATTTTGACTTGTATTTATTATATTTCTTTGTTTTCCATTTTTTATTATAATATTTATCTGTACATCCAAATTGTGGTGCTGTTTTGTTTTTACAACATCTTAAATTTTTTATTAATATTTTTTCTATTTTTGCTTCTTCTTTATATTTTTCACATATTTGTACAAACCATTGTTGTAAAAATTTATTCTAGCTCCTAAAGTATCTGTTAATCCTGCTTCATTCCAGTCTTTTATTATTTTAGAATTAAAAGGTTCTGGTAATTTTGTGAAATATAGTTTTCTTATTTCTTTGCTCTCTTCTGTATTATATGTTCCTTTATAATAATATTCTCTAAATGCACAAGTATATTCGTCTATATAGCACATATTACATATTGCTAATTTTGTTATTAGGTTTCTATTTATTTGTTTTTCCTTATTTTGTTCTTCAATTTCTGTAGTCATGCTACTAAATTCGTTTCTTATAGCTATTTCATATTTGTATAATATTTCTATATTTGTTGTTGCTATTTCACCATTAAATTTTTTATTGCTTCTTAAGGTATCTATACTTTCTCTAGTTAAATTTTGTAACCATAATTTTACCGTTCCTATAAGTGTTCTTTCTATATATCCTGGTGTTTCTGTCATTCCTATTTTATTATCTACCAATTGTTTAGATACATATCCTATCCATAGTTGGATTGTTTTATTTATATCTGCTACGCAATCTAAATCTAAAAAGTTATATTGTTCTGATATTGGTTTTGGTGTCCATTTTTTATTTAATCTGCTATCACATAGTGTATTATATCTATCATGTTGTTCATAATTAGCTGTATAATAATTTGGGTATAATCCTTTTGGATTTTTTACACCTGATGTACTAGGTTTTTCATCCATATTTACATCTCCTGTATTTACTTCTACATTTTTTGTTTTTTCTATACTTTCTAAAAGTTCTGTATATGTTTCACTTATTTCGCTTGATTCTGACTCTTGGTCATCTATATTATTATCTATTTCTTCAATTCTGAGAGTTTCTTCTGTTTGTAATATTTGTTTAAATTTATTTATTTCATCTGTTAATTCTATTTCTTTATTCTTTTCTCTTTGCTTGTTTTCATATAGTGCTTTTAACATATTTAATTCTTTTTCTAATGCTATAATCTTTGTATTTTTGGTTTCTTCATTTATAGACATTTTCTTATGGATGGATATGGTTTTCTTCCTCGAGGGATTGACAAGATTACTTGCCGAAACAAAGCTAGTTAAACTTTTCTTCTCCCACTTCAAAGCGAATAACTTCAAAATATTTTCTTGAATAACTTCTTCTGTATCCGAGATGTCAATAAAAGCCAAAGAAGGAGTTTCTCTTGTCCAGAGACATATGATAATGAAAGAGATAGCTTACAGAATATGGCATAGATGGCAGGAGTACTTCCATAGACTCTTAAATGAGGAAGGGGATAGGAACATCGTGCTGGGCAAGTTGGAGAAATCAGAGAGTCGGAGAGATTTTGGGTTTTGTAGGCGTATTAAGTGTGAGGAGGTTGATGTGGCAATACAGAAGATGAACAGGGATAAGTCAACTAGGCCTGACATGATCCCGTTGGAATTTTGGAAAGTAGTGGGTAGGTTAGGCTTGGAGTGGCTTACTAGCCTGTTTAACGTCTTTTTCAAGACGAAGAAGATGCCCGAAGATTGGAGGTGGAGTTTGATGATTCTGTTGTACAAAAACAAAGGTGATATCCAGAACTGCAACAACTATAGGGGTATCGAGCTGCTGAGTTACACTATGAAGGTTTGGGAGAGGGTGGTGGAGCAGAGAGTGAGGACAGGTGTATCTATCTCTGAGAACTAGTTCGAATTTATGTCAGGACGGTCAACTACAGAAGTCATTCACCTTATGAGACGATTGGTGGAGAAGTATAGGGAGAGGAAAAAGGACTTGCACATGGTGTTCATTGACCTTGAGAAGGCTTATGACAAAGTCCCGAGGGAGGTGCTATGGAGATGTTTGGAGGTTAGAGGAGTCCCGATAGCGTACATTAGGGTGATTAAGGACATGTACGAAGGTGATAAGACTCGTGTGAGGACTGCGGGAGGAGACTCGAAACATTTCCCTGTGGAGATGGGGTTGCATCAGGGATCAGGCCTTAGCCTATTTTTGTTTGCCCTAGCGTTGGGTGTGCTAACACGACACATACAAGGGAGGGTGCCATGGTGTATGTTATTTTCTGACGACATAGTTCTGATTGATGAGACGCGAGGGGGTGTTAACGCTAGGTTGGAAGTTTGGAGATAGACGTTGGACTCGAAAGGTTTCAAGTTGAGTAGGTCGAGAACTGAATACTCAGAGTGCAAGTTTAGTGATGAGAGGCATGAAGAAGAAGTGGAAGTAAAGATTGATACCCAAGTTATTCCCACGAGAGATAGTTTCAAGTATCTTGGGTATATAATCCAAGGCAACGGGGAGATTGACGAGGATGTTACACACCGCATTGGAGTGGGTTAGATGAGATGGAGTCTAGCTTTGGGGGTTTTATATGATAAGAATGTGCCATCTAGACTTAAGGGAAAATTCTACAGGGTGGTGGTTAGACCGGCTATGTTGTATGGAGCTGAGTGTTGGACCGTCAAGAAGTCCCATGTCCAGAAGATGAGCGTAGCTGAAATGAGGATATTGAGATGGATGTGTGAACATACCAGAAAAGACAAGATCAGGAATGAAGTTATTAGGGACAAGGTGGAAGTGGCATCCGTGGAAGCCAAGTTGCGGGAATCGAGGCTGTGATGGTTTGGGCATGTGAGAAGGAGAGACATAGATGCCCCGATCAGGAGGTTTGAGAGGTTGACCATGGCGGGCTTGATGAAGGGTAGGGGTAGGCCAAAGAAGTATTAGGGAGAGGTGATTAGGCAGGACATGTCAGTGCTTCACCTAACCGAAGACATGACTAGCGATAGGAAGGTGTGAAGGTCGAGGATTAAGGTGGTGGGTTGACAGGTAGTTGTGAGTTTCTCCTAGGTTTACCAGTATTACTAGTAATATTCTTGTTGTTGGTTGAAAGTTACTTTCT
>NW_027174867.1:0-41782 GCF_000390325.3 Nicotiana tomentosiformis
TTTGTATAATTTTTGTATATAACATACAAAATATATATATATATATATATATATATATATATATATATATATATATACAAAAATATATATTTTTTCGGCTATTATTTTGAGAGCGGCTATACACTGTTATTTTCCCAATTACTTACTAATCATATTAATTGAATAGGGATCATATTCTTGAACTAATTATCTTCTTGTTAGTCCCAAACAACCCGTTTATATTTAAAAAATTAGAGCTGTATTTGATTGATATTGAAAGATCAAATTAAGCTTCAACTCTTGCTTGTTATATTAGGCATAGAGCATGTCGGAGGAGATATGTTTAAGAGCGTTCCTAAAGGGGAGGTAATCATTCTCAAGGTCAGTATTCTTTGTCATATTGATACGGAGATTTAACTTATATACACTGGTATTGTAAAGATTCTTTTAATTATATTAGTTGTGTAGTTTAATCTTTGATAATAACTTAGTTGTCATTTTTACCAAGTTACTATTTAATACATATCATAAAAGTTTACTTGCAATTTTCTTATAAGTAACCTGTGTAACTATTTTTTTACATCATCAGGTTAATTCTCTTGGTGACAAACATGATCTAATAACCAAGAAAATAAATAGAAGCAAATTACAAAATTATATCGATAATGGAATTTGTTTTACACTGTCAATGTATATGTTGTAGGCGATACTTCATGATTGGGATGATGACCATTGCCTGAAAATATTGAAGAATTGTTGGGGAGCTTTGCCAGAAAATGGTAAGGTTGTGGTAATAGAACAAATACAGCCAGAATATCCAGAGACTAATCTTCTCTCTAAGCATTCATTTGGTACTGATATGTTAATGATTACTGTGTTTAATGGAGGGAAAGAAAGAACAAAGCAAGAATTTGAAGCTTTAGCAAAAGAAGCTGGATTTTCTGCACTCAAAATTGCATGTCGTGCATATTATTGTTGGGTCGTGGAATTGTACAAATGTTAAGTTATTATACTTAGTCGGAGGCAGAGCCAAGATTTGAAGTTACTGGAATTGGGATTCTAGCCTTTTTATGTTATTGGATTATAAAGTAAGAATTTGTACCTATTTAATGAATTTCTTAAGAAAAATATACGATTTGCACTAAAGCTACAGGGTTCGGCCGAACCCGTTACCAATCTCTAGCTCCGCTCCTAACTTAGTAATGGCTTTAATATTTCTGCTGTAATAAGTCTTGATAGAACAAAAAGTTGGTCTATGTATTTTCTGTATTATTATATTATGATGTTAAAAGTATAACATGATGTCCTTGAAGTTCCTAATTGAATAAAGAGAATCCTAATATCTTGGATTTGTTTTTATTATTATCTTTTACTTGTTATAGTTCAAAAGAAAATATTTTTGTTGGTTGGAGTGTAAAAATATATATCTCTTTAAAAGGTACTCACTATTTATTAAAGATTGATAAACTTTTTTTTAATTCTGTTTATTAATCAGTAGGGGAAGAGAAATGAGGGAGGGAGTTATACGAACCGGAATCAAACCTCCCCAACAAGGTGAAAGTTTGACTTGCCAACCAACTATCGATACTAAGATTCCCCTTAAATGATTTATAATAACGTCATCAAATTGGATAATTAATTTTTTCATGAAATTTTTGAGTGTTAAAGATTGATAATAATGTCTAGATGTTGACTAAAATAATGATATGGAGTTAGAAGTTTAAATAATTGAAAGAAAAATAACTTCCGTCCAAAAGTGAGGGACTTTAATATATTGGACAACTAAAGTTAAGGGTGTACATGGACTGGGTTGGTTTGGTTTTCAACTAACATCATCATTCCTCGACTTGCATGCGCAGTCCGTACCATTTTTCGAAAATTTTTTATGTGAAAAATAGATTAAAATGTGAAATAGAGCTTTAAAACTCAATTGGGTTGACTTTGGTCAATATTTTGAACAAATGGACCCAGATCAATATTTTGATAGTTTTGGTAGGTCCGTATCGTGATTTGGGACTTGGTCGTATGCGCGGAATCGAATTCGGAGGTCCCTAACTCGAATTATCGCATGTTGTCGAAATTTTGAAGTTTAAAGGCTTAATGACTTTAAAGAATTGACCAATGTTTGACTTTGTTGATACTGGGTCTGTATTTTGATTTCGGAATGCGGTGTAGCTCCATTACTATATTTATGATTTGTCTGTCAAAATTGGGGGAAAACAGAGTTGGTTTGATGTGATTCGGACGTCCAGTTGTTAAAATAGAAACTTTAAAGTTTTCTTGAAAATCTCATTTCTCCTATTCGTAATTCTAGGTGTTAAATTGGTGTTTCGATCGCGCGAGCAAGTTCGTATGAGGTTTTTGGACTTGTGTCCATGTTTAATTTGGAGCCCCGAGGGCTCGGGTGAATTTCAGATAGGCTACGGATGGTTTGGAACTTAGAAAATCTGGTTTTTACTTAGCTTCAGCTGTCATATGATTTTCTTCTATGCGATCGCGTGGCTACATCGGCGATCACGAAGGCTTAGTGTCACTGATGAAAATTTAAACTATGCGATCGTATAGTAAGGTTCGCGATCGCACAGTGGTAGCAGGCAAAGCACCGTGAACGCGAGGGCCAAGACGCGTTCGCGTTAGAAGGAATGAAGGCAGAAGCTGGGCACGACATTTGTGCTATGCGATCGCATAAGGCAGTACGTGATCGCGTAAGGCTGAGAAAATGTTCTCCACGATCGCATAAGCCCTTCCGCTGTAACGATCCGGCCGGTCGTTTTGAATATTATAACCTCGTTCCCCCATTTACTGCTCAAATTATGTCTTACAATTAATTTATGACTTATCGGGTTAGTTGGTTCGGTGAGGTTTTGAAATGATTTAGAGCGCTTAGTTCCAAGGTTTAGAATTTAAGTTGAAAAGGTTGACCGGATGCTAACTTATGTGTAACGACCTCGGAGAAATTTTGCTAAGGAAATTAAGTTTTGGTGGTGCCGAGGTAGATCAATTATTACAAATTAAGTAGGAAATTAAGTTTTGGTGGCTCGAACTTTTTGGGTTGAATAATGCACCGAAGTGTAAAGAAAAATTTTGTCGGAAAATGGTCATTTCTGCGACCACTATGTGGTCGCAGAATCACTCTGCGGACCGCATAATGGTCGCAAAGTGGATCGGGAGGTTCATAGATGGCCTCACTTTTCAGCTGCGATTACTCATGACTAGAGAGAGAGTGTCTAGTGCTACTTTCGATGAGGTTGTTGACATTGCTCATCAGATTGAGATGGTTCGCAGCCAGGAACGGATTGAAAGGGAGGCTAAGAGGCCTCGTGGTTCCGGTGATTTTAGCGGTGTTCCTTCAGGGGGTCAGTTTTACCGTGGTAGGGGTCATTCTTACAGACACGCTCAGGCGGGTCGTCCGGTTCATCGTGGTGCATCAGCTAGCCACGGTTCTTACAGTGCTCACTCAGGCCAGTCTTCATTTAGTGCACTACCAGCTCAGAGTTCTCATCATGCCTCGTCTTCTCAGGCTTCTACAGGTAATTCTTCGGGTTATCAGGAGCAGCAGTTCCGACAGAGGAGGGGTTGTTTCGAGTGCGGAGAATTGGGTCATTTCAAGAGAGATTGTCCTAGGCTGTTGAGTGGGGCTCCACAGCAGAGTTCTCGACCAACGGCACCAGAACCAGCAATTACACCACCCGCCTAACCAGCTCGGGGTGGGGGTCAGGCAGCTAGGGGTCGCCCAAGAGGGGGAGGCCGATCAGGTGGCGGTCAGGCCCAATTCTATGCTTTTCCTGCCAGGCCAGATGCTGTTGCTTCAGATGCAGTGATCACAGGTATTGTTTCAGTGTGCCACAGGGAGGCTTCTATATTATTTGACCCTGGTTCTACTTATTCATATGTATCATCGTATTTTGCTCATTATCTGGATATGCCCTGTGAGTCCTTAGTTTCACATATTAGTGTATCTACATCGGTGGGTGATATTATTACTGTGGACCGTGTGTATCGGTCGTGTGTGGTAACTATTGGGGAACTGGAGACTAGGGTTGATCTTTTATTACTCGGTATGATTGATTTTGATGTAATCCTGGGTATGGATTGGTTGTCTCCATGTCACGCTATTCTGGACTTTCACGCAAAAATCGTGACGTTGACCATGCCGGGGTTGCCAAAGGTTGAGTAGAGGTGTTCTCTAGATTTTGTTCCTAGAAAGATAATTTCTTATTTGAAAGCCCAATGTATGGTTGGGAAGGGGTGTTTGTCATACTTGGCTTTTGTGAGAGATGTTGATGTAGATACTCCTACTATTAATTCAGTACCGGTAGTGAGAGACTTTTCGGATGTATTTCCTATAGACCTGCCGGGTATGCCGCCCGACAGGGATATTGATTTCGGTATCGACTTGGCGCAGGGCACTCAACCCATTTCTATTCCTCCGTATCGTACGACACCAACTGAGTTAAAAGAATTGAAAGAGCAACTTCAGGAGCTCCTTGAAAAGGGGTTTATTAGGCCTAGTGTGTCACCTTGGGGTGCACCGGTTCTGTTTGTGAAAAAGAAATATGGTACTATGCGGATGTGCATTGATTATAGGCAGTTGAACAAAGTTACAATCAAGAATAAATATCCATTGCCGCGTATTGATGATTTATTTGACCAGCTTCAGGGAGCGAGGGTGTTCTCCAAAATTGATTTGAGGTCTGGGTATCACCAATTAAAAATTCGGGATTCGGATATTCTAAAGACGGCATTCAGGACACGTTATGGCCACTATGAATTTCTTGTGATGTCTTTTGGGCTAACCAATGCCCCAACAGTATTTATGCATTTGATGAATTGTGTATTTCAGCCATATCTTGATTTATTTGTCGTAGTATTCATTTATGATATTATGGTGTACTCACGTAGCCAGGAGGAGCATGCACAATACTTGGGTATTGTATTACAGAGGATGAGAGAGGAGAAACTTTATGCCAAATTCTCTAAGTGTGAGTTCTGGCTTAGTTCGGTGGCATTCTTGGGACATATAGTGTCCAGTGAAAGTATTAAGGTGGATCCGAAGAAAATAGAGGCAGTTCAGAATTGGCCCAGACCATCCTCAGTTACTGAGATTCAGAGTTTTCTCGGCTTCGCCGGTTATTATCGTCGTTTCGTGGAGGGTTTCTTGTCTGTTGCATTGCCTATGACTAAATTGACCCAGAAAGGTGCTCCGTTCAGGTGGTCGGATGAATGTGAAGAGAGCTTTCAGAAGCTCAAGACAGCTTTGACTACAGCTCCAGTATTGGTGTTGCCTACAGGTTCAGAGTCTTATACTGTGTATTGTGACGCGTCGCGGATTGGTCTCGTCGCAGTACTTATGCAACACGGTAGGGTGATTGCCTATGCATCCAGACAGTTAAAGGTACATGAGAAGAATTATCCAGTCCACGATCTTGAGTTAGCAGCTATTGTTCATGCCTTGAAAATTTGGCGGCATTACTTGTACGGTGTCCAGTGTTTGGTATATACCGATCATCGGAGCCTACAATATTTGTTTAAACAGAAGGATCTTAACTTGCGGCAGCGAAGGTGGTTTGAGGTCAATCGGACGTGATTTGATAGGTTCCGAAGTCGTTTGTAGAAATTGGACATTTCAAAGTTCATTAGGCTTGAATCTATGTGTGATTCGTGTTTTAGTGTTGTTGGATGTGATCTGAAGGCTCGACTAAGTTCGTATGATGTTTTAGGACTTGTTAGTACATTTGGTTGAGGTCTCGGCAACCTTGGGTGAGTCTCGGATGGTTAACAGATCAAATTCAGACTTAGAAATAGCTGAAGTTTCTACCCTCTGTTGCAATCGCACCTGCGGAAATTCCATCGCAGGTGCGAGCTCGCAGAAGCGAGCCTTTCAAGCGCAGATGCGCAAATGGACTGTGGGGCAGTGGTTGCAGGTACAAGGGAAATTCCGCACCTGCGTGAGCGCTGATGCGGAGGGACATGCGCAGAAGCGGCTTGCGCAGGAGCGCAAATAGGCACGCAGATGCGGGCAAAGGCGCAGATGCGGGACTTTTTCTGCACATGCGGTTGGCGCAGAAGCGGCCAAGTTGCTGCAGGTGCGAAAACCTCTGGGTAGTATATAAACAGAGGGGTTCCGAGCTTTTGCCATTTTTGGGCATTTCAAGCTCAGGTTGGGCAATTTTGGGCAAGGTTTACACGGGAAAACTTGAGGTAAGTCCCTTGTGATCATTTCTACTCCATAATATTGAATTATCATCGAATAATCCGACTAGATTACATATTTTTGAGGTGTAAATCGGGGGTTTTGAACTTAGGGATTTGAAATAATATTTGATGATTTGGAGGTCGAGTTGATGTCGGATTTTGGTAAAATTAGTATGGTTAGACTCGCGGTGGAATGAGCTTTCGGATTTTGTAACTTTTGTCAGGTTCCGAGACGTGGGCCCCACGGGCGATTTTTGAGCTAATTTTTGGATTTTTATGGTAAATCATTATTTTCTTATGGAATTAATTTAATGAATTTTATTGACTAAAATGAATTATTTATGACCAGATTCGAGGCGTTTGGAGACCAATTCACAAGGAAAGGACATTGCATAATAAGAATTTCACGGCTTGAAGTAAGTAACAGTTTTAAATCTGGTGCTGAGGGTATTAAACCCTAGATTTTGGTATCATGTCATTATTTTGGAGGTGACGCACATGCTAGGTGACGGGCGTGTGGGCGTGCACCGAGGGGATTGTGACTTGGTCTGTCCCGGGAAAGTGTAAAGTTGAATAATTTATTGTTAGCTATATGGTCTCTATGTGTTGATAAAATTTGACTATAAATCATGTTAGAAATCATACTTAGGCTATATGATAGTACTGTTGGGACCCATAGAGGTCGTGTACTTGTTGAATTGTCTACTAAATTCTATATTTACTCCGTCTCAGTTTTTACTTGCACATTTTATCTCAGTCTCTGTTATTATTATTGATACATCATATCATTATTGTTTGGGCTAATTTCATAATTATTAAGAGCCCGAGAGACTGGAGAGATTTATGACTGAGTGAGGCCGAGTGCCTGATTGTGAGATATTGATACTATAGCACGTGAGTTGTCCGTGCAGCACGTGAGTTGGCCGTACAGATCCTTATATTATACTATAGCACGTGAGTTGGCCGTATGGCACGTGAGTTGGCCGTGCGGATCCAGATATTTATATTATGGCACGTGAGTTATCCGTGCAGTACGTGATTTGTCCGTGCAGATTATAGTGCTTGGGCTGTAGGAGCCCCTCCGGAGTGTGTACACACCCCCAGTGAGCGCGGGTACCCATTGAGTGTGAGTGCTGAGGGCTGAGAGCCGAGTGGTTGAGCTGAGTGACTATTGCCTGAGAGGCTGTACTTGCTTTGCATTTGTTGTTGCACTTGGTTGCTATCTGTCATTGTTGTGAAATATCTGAAAGAATTTATATCCGAATTACTTGAAATTGAACTGTATAAAATTGATTTGACTTAAACTGCCGGATTTGAAAGCATGTCTATTCTTTGCTGGAACTACTGAAAGTGAACTATGACTGTGTAGCTCGTCATTATCTTCAGTTCCTTAGTTATTATTGTTACTTGCTGAGTTGGTTGTACTCATACTACACCCTGCACTTCGTGTGTAGATCCAGGTGTTCCCGGACATAGCGGGTGTTGATTCTTCTGTACAACTAATTTTTCGGAGATTCAGAGGTAGCTGCCGTGTTTCGCAGACCTTGTCTCTCCTTCCCTATCTCTGTATTACTGTATTTCGGTCTTAGACTATTATAGACCGTATTTTCCAGACTTGTACCCATATTAGATGCTCATGTACTCAGTGACACCAGGTTTTGGGAGTATTGTATCAGATTTTTCTAGATTTTGGTATTTTATTAAACGTTACGTTTTTAAATTGAAACGAAATCGTGGGTTATTGATGTTGTCGGCTTGCCTAGTACTGAGATAGGCGCCATCACGACAGGTTAAGATTTTGGGTCGTGACAAGGTGGTATCAGAGCCGAATCGAGTTTTGGCTTGTGTGGTTTCTCGGTCTTCTTTATATGATCGCATTAGAGAGCGCCAATACGATGATCCCCATCTGCTTGTCCTTAAGGACACGGTTCAGCACGGCGATACCAAGGAAGTCACTATTGCAGATGACGGTGTATTACGGATGCAGGGTAGGCTATGTGTGCCTAATGTAGATGGTTTGCGTGAGTTGATTCTCCAAGAAGCTCACAGTTCGCAGTACTCTATTCATCCAGGTGCCGCGAAGATGTATCAGGATTTGAGGCAGCATTATTGGTGGAGGCGAATGAAGAAAGATATAGTTGGGTTCGTAGCTCGGTGTTTAAATTGTCAAAAGGTAAAGTACGAGCATCAGAGACCGGGAGGATTGCTACAGAGACTTGAAATTCCGGAGTAGAAATGGGAGCGTATTACCATGGACTTTGTAGTTGGGCTCCCCCGGACCTTGAGAAATTTTGATGCTGTTTGGGTGATTGTAGATCGGCTAACCAAATCTGCACATTTTATTCCAGTTGGTACTAATTATTCTTCGGAGCGGTTGGCTGGGATTTATATTCGCGAGATTATTCGCCTACACGGCGTGCCGGTGTCCATTATTTCAGATCGGGGTACGTAGTTTACCTCACAGTTTTGGAGGGCAGTGCAGCGAGAATTGGGCACACAGGTTCAGTTGAGTACAACATTTCACCCTCAGACGGACGGACAGTCCGAGCGCACTATTCAGATATTGGAGGATATGCTACGTGCTTGTGTCATTGATTTTGGGGGGTCTTGGGATCAATTTTTGCCACTCGCGGAGTTTGCTTACAATAATAGCTACCAGTCAAGCATTCAGATGGCTCCGTATGAAGCTTTATATGGGAGACGGTGTCGGTCTCCGGTGGGTTGGTTTGATCCGGGTGAGGTTAGACTGTTGGGTACTGACTTGGTTCAGGATGCTTTAGAGAAGGTTAAAGTAATTAAGGAACGGCTTCGCATGGCATAGTCTAGACAGAAGAGTTATATCGACAGGAAGGTTCGTGATGTTGGTCACATGGTTGGGGAGAAGGTTCTGCTCAAGATTTCATCCATGAAGGGTGTGTTGACGTTCGGGAAAAAGGGAAAGTTGAGCCCTCGGTATATTGGACCTTTTGAGATACTTAAGAAAATTGGGGAGGTGGTTTATGAACTTGCTTTACCACCTAGTCTATCAGGTGTTCATCCAGTGTTCCATGTATCCATGCTCCTAAAGTATGTTGTGGATCCGTCTCACATTCTCAATTTCAGTACAGTACAACTGGACGATAATTTGACTTATGATGTGGAGCCGGTGGCTATTTTAGACCGACAGGTTCGAAAGCTGAGGTCAAAGAACATAGCATCAGTGAAGGTGCAGTGGAGAGGCCAGCCAGTCAGAGAAGCTACTTGGGTGACTGAGCAGGAGATGCGGAACAAATATCCACACTTATTTGAGACTCCAGGTATTATTTTAAACCCGTTCGAGGATGAACATTTGTTTAAGAGGGGGAGAATGTAACGACCCGGCCGGTCATTTTGAATATTATAACCTCGTTCCCCCATTTACTGCTCAAATTATGTATTGCAATTGATTTATGACTTATCAGGTTAGTTGGTTCGGGTCCGGAAAGAATTCGGAATGAAATAAGACACTTAGTCTCATAATTGAAAATTTAAGTTAGAAAAATAGACCGGATATGGACCTATATGTAAACGACCTCGGATTTGAATTTTGATGATTCCAATAGCTCCGTATGGTGATTTTGGGCTTAGGAGCGTGTCCGGAATATTATTTGGAGGTCCATAGTGGAATTAGGCTTGAAATGCCGAAAGTTGAATTTTTGGGAAGTTTGACTGGGGGATTGACTTTTTGATATCAGGGTCGAAATCCAATTCTGAAAATTTGAATACCTCTGTTATGTCATTTATGACTTGTGTGCAAAATTTGAGGTCAATCGCACGTGATTTGATTGGTTCCGAAGTCGTTTGTAGAAATTGAAAATTTCAAAGTTCATTAGGCTTGAATCTATGTGTGATTCGTGTTTTAGTGTTGTTAGATGTGATTTAAAGGCTCGATTAAGTTCGTATGATATTTTAGGACATGTTGGTACATTTGGTTGAGGTCCCGGGGGCCTCGGGTGAGTCTCGGATGGTTAACGGATCAAATTCGGACTTAGAAGAAATAGCTGAAGTTTCTGCACTCTGTTGCAATCGCACCTGCGGAAATTCCATCGCAGGTGCGAGCTCGCAGAAGCGAGCCTGTCAAGCGCAGATGCGCAAATGGACTGTGGGGCAGTGGTCGCAGGCGCGAGGAAAATTCCGCACCTGTATGAGCGCTGATGCAGAGGGACGCGCGCAGAAGCGGCTTGCGCAGGAGCGCAAATAGGCGCGCAGATGCGGGCAAAGGCGCAGATGCGAGACTTTTTCCGCACATGCGGTTGGCGCAGAAGCGGCCAAGTTGCCGCAGGTGCGAAAACCTCTGGGCAGTACATAAACAGAGGGGTTCCGAGCTTTTGCCATTTTTGGGCATTTCAAGCTCGGGTTGGGCAATTTTGAGCAAGGTTTTCACGGGAAAACTTGAGGTAAGTCCCTTGTGATCATTTCTACTCCATAATATTGAATTATCATCGAATAATCCGACTAGATTACATATTTTTGAGGTGTAAATCGGGGGTTTTGAACTTAGGGATTTGAAATAAGATTTGATGATTTGGAGGTCGAGTTGATGTAGGATTTTTATAAAATTAGTATGGTTAGACTCGTGGTGGAATGAGCTTTCGGATTTTGTAATTTTTGTCGGGTTCCGAGATGTGGGCCCCACGTGCGACTTTTGAGCTAATTTTCAGATTTTTATGGAAAATCTTTATTTTATTATGGACTTAATTCCAATGAATTTTATTGATTGACATGAATTATTTATGACCAGATTCGAGGCATTTGGAGACCAATTCACGAGGAAAGGACATTGCAGAATAAGAATTTCACGGCTTGAAGCAAGTAACAGTTTTAAATCTGGTCCTGAGGGTATTAAACCTCGGATTTTGGTATCATGTGATTATTTTGGAGGTGACGCACATGCTAGGTGACGGGCGTGTGGGCGTGCACCGAGGGGATTGTGACTTGGTCCGTCCCGGGAAGCTGTAAAGTTGAATAATTTGTTGTTAGCTATATGCTCTCTATGTGTTCATAAAATTTGACTGTAAATCATGTTAGAAATCATGCTTAGGCTATGTGATAGTACTGTTGGGACCTACAGAGGTCGTGTACTTGTTGAATTGCCTGCTAAATGCTATATTTACTCAGTCTCAATTTTTACTTGCACATTTTATCTCAGTCTCTGTTATTGTTATTGATACATCATATCATTATTGTTTGGGCTGATTTCATGATTATTAAGAGCCCGAGAGACTGGAGAGATTTATGACTGAGTGAGGCCGAGGGCCTGATTGTGAGACATTGATACTATAGCACGTGAGTTGTTCGTGCAGCACGTGAGTTGGCCGTACAGATCCTTATATTATACTATAGCACGTGAGTTGGCCGTGCAGCACGTGAGTTGGTTGTGCGGATCCTTATATTATACTATAGCACGTGAGTTGTCCGTGCGGCACGTGAGTTGGCCGTACAGATCCAGATATTTATATTACGGCACGTGAGTTGTCCATGCATATTATAGCGTTTGGGCTGTAGGAGCCCCTCCAGAGTCTGTACACACCCCCAGTGAGCGCGGGTACCTATTGAGTATGAGTGCTGAGGGCTGAGAGCTGAGAGCCGAGTGGTTGAGCTGAGTGACTGTTGCCTGAGAGGCTGTACATGCTTTGCATTTGTTGTTGCACTTGGTTGCTATCTGTCATTATTGTAAAATATCTGAAAGAATTTATATCCGGATTACTTGAAATTGAATTGTATAAAATTGATTTAACTTAAACTGCCGGATTTGAAAGCATGTCTATTCTTTGCTGGAACTACTGAAAGTGAACTATGACTGTGTAGCTCGTCATTATCTTCAGTTCCTTAGTTATTATTGTTACTTGCTGAGTTGGTTGTACTCATACTACACCCTGCACTTCGTGTGTAGATCCAGGTGTTCCCGGACATAGCGGGTGTTGATTCTTCCGTACAACTGATTTTCCGGAGATTCAGAGGTAGCTGCCGTGTTTCGCAGACCTTGTCTCTCCTTCCCTATCTCTGTATTACTGTATTTCGGTCTTAGACTATTATAGACCGTATTTTCCAGACTTGTACCCATATTAGATGCTCATGTACTCAGTGACACCAGGTTTTGGGAGTATTGTATCGTATTTTGCTAGATTTTGGTATTGCATTAAACGTTACGTTTTTAAATTGAAACGAAATCATGGGTTATTGATGTTGTCGGCTTGCCTAGTACTGAGATAGGCGCCATCACGACAGGTTAGAATTTTGGGTCGTGACATCTGCGTTCGCGTAGAGAAAAAGCGGGGCAGCCTAAAAAAATGTGCTTCGCGATCGCATGGGGTAAAAACCTGAGCAAACAGAACTAAGTTTTGTAAATGGGATTTCGACCCATTTTCTACCATTTTCGATTTTGAGCTCGGGTAAGACGATTTTTGGGCGATTTTCACGGGGAAACATTGGAGTAAGTGTTCCTTACCCTATATTTGATTATATTTCATGATTCCATACTCATTTACATTATGAATCCGTGAATTTATGTAAGAAAAATCAGATTTTCATAAAAACTTCCAAAAATGTAAAATTACGATTTGAAGGTCAATCCGGTGTCGAAATTGGATAATTTTTATATGGTTGAACTCGTATCGGAACGGGTGTTCGAATTTTATGAGCTTTTTCGGGATTCGAGACGTGAGTCCCACTATTGATTTTTTAGATGAATTTTGAATTTTTAATACGGAAATTAGTAATTTCATACGGAATTAATTCCTACGATTTGTATTAAGTATATTGAATTGTTTATGACTAGATTTGAGGATTTCAGACACGAATTTGCGGGGCAAAGGTTTATTGGAATTTTAAATTTGGTTGCAAATCGAGATAAGTGTCGTGGTTAACCTTGACTTGAGGGAATAGAACCTTTGAATTATTTGTACGTGAATTTCATGTGTAACGATGTATAGGCAAGGTGACGAGTGCCTCTACTTTGTCAAATTAATTATTTGCTTAATTATTTAAAACATCTTAAATTATTTTAAGACACAAATTAATTATTATAATAATTATTTCTCTCATATTCCTTGTCAAGTATTAATTCTTGAATTGCTGCAATAATTGTGACATGTTTATTTGATTTATGTATCTTAAAGGCTACTTGACATTTAACATATTAAATATTAAACTGTCTATTTTCTCCCTAATTTCCACAATTAATTGCTACTTGTCATTATTTATTTCATAAATAAATTATAATTATTGTATGACTTGATGCTTAATAGTTTCTCATTGAACGTGGTATTTATTGAAGTATTTTTTTTATTATATTTAAGAGTTGTTAAAATATATTGGGGGATCGGGTTGCACGCCGCAACGGAAATGAAAATGAATATATTGGGGGATTGGGTTGCACGCCGCAACAGATTTATTTAAAGTTTATATTGTTAGAGCGGGTTGCACGCCGCAATGAAATTTAATTGAAAGGTTATATGGTTGGATCGGGTTGCACGTCACAACGGATTATATTTTAAGTTTATATTGTTGGAGTTGTTGGAGCGGGTTGCACGCCGCAACGGAAATTGATTGAAATAATAATTGGTTATGACTGCCGAATTGGTTTCAACTATTAAAATGAGTTACTTGTTTTATTTCTATTTTTGTTGTTATTATTATGATTGCCTACAGGTTAATGTAAGAGACCTACCTTAGCCTCGTCACTACTTCGTCGAGGTTAGACTCGGCACTTACAGAGTACATGGGGTTGGTTGTACTCATACTACACTCTACACTTCTTGTGCAGATTTCGGAGTTGGTCCCAGCGGCGTACTGTAGATTTGCCCGGATACAGCTACCAGTGGAGACTTGAGATATAACTGCATGCAGCTATACCTCAAGTCTCCTCCGAATAGCTGAATCTGAGCAAATCTACTATACGCCGCTGGGACCAACTCCGGTATCTGCAAAAGAAGTGCAGAGTATAGTATGAGTATAACCGACTCAATGTACCCAGTAAGTACCGAGCCTAACCTCGACGAAGTAGTGACGAGGCTAAGACAGGTCACATACATTAACCTGTACGCAATAACAATAATAACAACAATAATAGAAATAAAACAGGTGTCTCTTTTCAACAGTTAAAGCCAACTAACGGTCATAACCAATTATTATTTCAATCAGTTTCCGTTGTGGCGTGCAACCCGATCCCATAATATATTCATATTCAATTCTGTTGCGGCGTGGAATCCGCTCCTCCAATTTATTCATTTCAATCAATTCTGTTGCGGCGTGCAACCCGCTCCTCCAATATATTCATTTACCAATTCTTATAAAAGAAATTACTCCAATAAATGCAATAATTAATATGAAATTATAAGACAATAAGCATACAATAATTATGATTTATTAGAAATAAGTGATGACAAGTAGCAATTAATTGTGGAAATTAAGGATGTAATAAGCATTTTAATAATTAGTATGCTAAACGTCAAGTGGCAATTAAGTCACATAAATCAAATAATCATGTAGCAATTATAGCATGGATTCAAGGCATGATATTGAGCAAAGAATACGAGAGAAACAATCAATATAATAATTAATTCATGATTTAAAACGATTTATGATTTTTCAAGTAATTATGCAAACAACTAATTTGACGACGTATAGACACTCGTCACCTCGCCTATATGTCGTTCACATGCATTTCACATAACAAATAATTTAAGTATTCTATTCCCTAGTGTCAAGGTTAACCACGACACTCACCTCGCTTTGCAATCAAATTCAAGATTTCAATAAACCTTTGCCTCGCGAATTCGTGTCCGAAATCCTCAAATCTAGTCATAAATAATTCAATATACTCAATACAAATAGTAGGAATTAAGTCCATATGAATTTACTAATTTTTCGGATTAAAATCCGAAATTTATTTTAAAAATCGATAGTGGGACCCACGTATCGAATCCCGAAAAAACTCACGAAATCCGAATACCCGTTCCGATACGAGTTCAACCATATAAAAATTATCGAATTCCGACATCGGATTGCCTTTCAAATCCTCAATTCAAGTCTTTGAAGATTTCTACCATTTTCTACCCAATCTTTACCCATTTGAACTCAACAATCTTCCCACAAACCTTATTGGTACAAGCATGTATAATTAATACTCTCACATCCAAGAATCATCTTACTAATTACCCATTTCTAGTTGGATTTCGAAATTGAAGAATTGGGGAAAGAAATTATTACCTCTTTGAAGCCTTAGCAACCTTTTGATGCGATTTCAAGATTTAATTCAAGGAAGAATAGTGAAATCTTTAGTTCTCCCCTTTCCTCTCTCTAGAATCGCTCTCCCTTCTCTTTAAAACACCAGAAATTGCCCCAAAAAATGAACCCCAATCGAGTTAAATAAAATGGGGTTCAGGTCATAAAAACCTGTTTTTGTTCAGCCGCGGCACGTGGGGCGCCGCGGGGCGTCGGGCGGCTATGCAAAAAGTGTCTGGTAATGAAATTTCGGAGCATTCTGGAATTTTCCACAGGCGTGGCGCGCCGGACGCCATGTGGGGCGGCGCGGTAGTACAAATTTTGCCAGCGTTTGGTAATTTGGTCATAACTTCTTGTAGGAGTGTCCAAATGACGAACAATTTGAAGCGTTAGAAACTAGACTCGAAAATAGTTCATTTGATAGGTTGTCCATCACATTACTCGTTATATATATATATGTACATATGCTCATCCAAAAATTTGGTATTGTGCGTACCCATTTGGAACTTTAGTCTATTATGAAATTTTCCAACTTGGCTTAGACTTAGGACTTTTCTTAGACCCCATATCACTTATAATATGCCTCATACACTTATTATCATATCCAATAGGTGTCCATCATGTTAATAGTCCTCGAATGAGAAGTAGAGTACGCCCCCAATCACATAACATAACTTATCTCTTCTTTCGCACATTTCAATTTCCCGAATTTTACTAACTCCCAAAATTTCCAAATATTTCGCCAGAGTTTCCTTTGTAACTGGGCATATCCACCTGCCAGAGAATCCTAGAAACCAATCCTAACAACACATACATAATCCAATCAACGTAACATAACATGAAAACAATACTAATAGTGGCCTCATAAGCAATATATTTCTAGGAAATGAACGACATTAACATCAACTATTCAGGTGATACGTAACTCATAGCAGGTAAGCTCCCAATATCTTCATAAAACACAGAAATGAATGTTTAAATTAAAGATGACATTTTTGGGTCATCACATTCTCCACCTCTAAAACAAACGTTCGTCCTTGAACGGAATTAGAGAAGTACCTGAGCTGGTGAAAAGATGTGGATATTTGCTCTGTATGTCCGACTCGGAATCTCAAGTAGCTGCCTCAATCGGCTGACCTCTCCATTATACCCGAACTGAAGGATAAGCCGAGCTAGAATAGCTACTGGCTCCTACTCATAAGTCCAATCTTTGTCCAATTGAACTGAGCTGAAGTCTAACACATGGGACGGATCACCATGATATTTTCGGAGCATGGATATATGGAATACCGGATGAACTGCTGATAAACTAGGTGGTAGTGCAAGCCTTTAGGCTACTTCACCCACCCTTTCAAGAATTTCAAAGGGTCTGATATACCTAGGGCTCAACTTGCCCTTCTTTCCGAATCTCATTACACCTTTCATATGTGAAACTCAGAGCAATACTCTTTCTCCTGCCATGAATGCAACATCACGAACCTTACAGTCGGCATAACTCTTTTGCCTAGACTGAGCTGTGTGAAGTCGATCCTGAATAATCTTGACCTTATCCAAGGCATCCTATACCAAATCGGTACCCAACAACCGAGCCTCTCCCAATTCAAACCAGCCAACTAGGGAACGATATCGCCTCTCGTATAATGCTTCATATGGAGCCATCCGAATGCTAGACTGGTAGCTGTTATTATAGACAAACTCCGCAAGTAGCAAGAACTGATCCCAAGAACCTCCAAAGTCTGTAACACAAGCGCGAAGCATATCTTCCAATATCTGAATAGCGTGTTCTGACTGTCCGTCTGTCTGTGGATGAAATGTTGTAATCAACTCAACCCGCGTGCCTAACTCACGCTGTACAACCCTTAAGAAGTGCGAGGTGAACTGTGTACCTCGATCAGAAATGATAGACACAGGCACACCGTGAAGGCGAACAATCTCGCAGATGTAAATCTCCGCTAACCGTTCTGAAGAATAGGTAATTGCTACTGGAATAAAATGCGCTGACTTGGTCAACCTGTCCCCAATGACCCATACTGCGTCAAACTTTCTATGAGTTGGTGGGAGTCCAACAACAAAATCCATAGTGATACGCTCCCACTTACACTCAGAAATTTCTAACTTCTGAAGCAAACCACCAGGTCTCTGATGCTCGTACTTAACTTGCTGACAATTCAGACACCAAGCTATATATGCAACTATATCCTTTTTCATTCTCCTCCACCAATAATGTTGCCGCAAATGCTGATACATTTTGGCGGCACTCGGATGAAAAGAATACCGGGAACTGTGGGCCTCTTCAAGAATTAATTCACGAAGCCCATCCATATTAGGAACACAAATACGACCCTGCATCCGCAAAACTCCATCATCTCCCACATCAACCTGCTTGGCACCACCGTGCCGCACCGTGTCCTTAAGGACAAGTAGATGAGGATCATCATATTGTCGCTCTCTGATGCGCTCATATAAAAAAGACTGAGCGACTGCGCAGGCTAGAACCCGACTGGGTTCTGAAACATCTAACCTCACAAATTGATTGGCCAAAGTCTGAACATCTGTAGCTAATGGCCTCTCACCAACCGGAATATATACAAGGCTGCCCATACTCACAGCCTTTCTACTCAAAGCATCGGCCACCACATTGGCCTTTCCGGGGTGATACAAAATGGTGATATCATAGTCTTTCAACAGCTCCAACCATCTTCTCTGCCTCAAATTGAGATCTTTTTGTTTGAACAAATACTGTAGGCTACGATGATCAGTAAATACCTCACACGAGACACCGTAAAGGTAATGCCTCCAAATTTTTAGCGCATGAACAATGGCTTCCAATTCTAAGTCATGAACAGGATAATTCTTATCGTGAACTTTCAATTGTCGCGACGCGTATGCAATCACTCTACCATCTTGCATTAATACTACAACAAGCCTAATGTGAGATGCATCAGAATATACCGTATAAGATCCTGAACCTGTGGGCAGTACCAAACTGTTGTCGTAGTCAAAGCAATCTTGAGCTTCTGAAAGCTCAACTCACACTCGTCTGACCATCCGAATGGGACACCCTTCTGGGTCAATTTGGTCAATGGAGATGCTACAGACGAAAATCCCTCCACAAACCGGCGATAATATCCTGCCAAACCTAGGAAACTCCGGATCTCTATAGCTGAAGTAGGTCTAGGACGATTTTGAACTGCCTCAATCTTCTTAGGATCCACTTTTATGCCTTCAGCCGATATAACATGCCCCAAAAAGGCAACTGAGCCTAACCAAAATTCACATTTTAAAAATTTAGCATATAATTGATTATTCTTCAAAGTCTGAAGCACAATCCAAAGATGCTGCTCATGCTCCTCTCGACTGCTGGAGTAAATCAAGATATCATCAATGAACACAACCACAAAGGAATCCAAATAAGGCTTGAACACCCGATTCATCAAATCCATAAAAATGCTGCTGGGGCATTTGTCAGCCCAAATGACATCACTAGGTATTCGTAATGCCCATACCGAGTCCGAAAAGCTGTCTTAGGGATATCAGATGTCCTAATCTTCAACTGAGACCTCAAATCGATCTTCGAAAATACCTTGGTACTTTGAAACTGATTGAATAAGTCATCAATTTTTGGAAACGGATATTTGTTTTTGATAGCGGCCTTATTCAACTGCCGATAATCTATACACATTCGTATAGAGCCATCTTTCTTCTTAACAAATAGAACTGGTGCACCCCAGGGTGAGACACTAGGTCTAATGAATCCCTGATCAAGCAAATCTTATAATTTTTCCTTCAATTCTTTCAATTTCGGTGGGGCCATAGGGTATGGTGGAATAGAAATAGGCTGAGTGCCCGGAGCCAAATCAATACAGAAGTCTATATCTCTGTCGGGTGGCATCCCCGGTAAATCTGCAGGAAATACTTCTAAAAATTCACGAACAACTGGTACTGAGTCCATAGAAGGAACATCCGCACTGGGATCGCGAATATGAGCCAAATAGTCTAGACACCTCTTCTCGACCATACACCGAGCCTTCATATAAGAAATAACCCTGGTGGTAGAATGACCAGAAGTTCCTTTCCACTCTAATCGAGGTAACCCCGGCATGGCTAAGGTCGTTGTTTTGGAATGACAATCCAATATAGCATGATAAGGTGACAGCCAATCCATACCCAAGATGACATCAAAATCTACCATATCAAGAAGTAGAAGATCCACGCTAGTTTCAAGACTTCCAATAGTAACCACGCTAGTTTTTTATGTAAAGTTTATTTTGACTATTTTTCTTCAAGAATTTATCCTCCAATGAATTCCACAATTTACTTGAAGAAGTTACTTATGTGTATGGATACTTCTATTCTCTTGCGAGGTAAGATTGAAAGGTACCACAAGCAACGCGGCTGATGATCTTCCAATCTCCTTCTCCGATATTGTCTGGTTTCTTTTCTTCTATGGAAATATCTAGCCCTTGTTGAAAAAGGACATTAAGAACCTCAGCATGCCATATCCCGAAATGTCCTGATCCGTCAAAAATTTCAACTGTACATTTCGCATTTGACATAATTCTTGTCATAAGTGAAGATACCAACAATGTATTACTGACACCCGATGTAGACTCTTCACTTTTATTATCTCCTATTTTAGTTACAGATATTATTTATTTGCTGACAGTACAGAACACAAAAGTAATTCTTTTCTGATGTGGAAGTTCAGACTATGCTGCAATCACAGAGCATACTCAGATAGAACCTTGGCTCTGATACCAATTGTTGCAGAAGCCGAATATAGATAGAGTGATTAAATCGCAACTACTATATCTAAAGGTAGCTAATACATAGTAAATGAGACAATAATAAAAAGTACACCAGAAATTAACGAGGTTCAGCAAAATTTGATTTTTGCCTAGTCTTGAGACACAATCAACTCAAACTTTATTTCACTCCAAAAATACAAGTGAAATACTACATGAGAGAAAGAAGATTCAAATGCCTTAGGAGATAAGAAGGAAAGTGAGAGATATTTACAAATGAACAAAACCCTCGTTATTTATAGAAGAAAAATGGCCTTAATAATGTGTAATGACTGGGCCCGTCGTTTCGAGTATTACAACCCCGTCTCCTTATTTACTTCTCAAATTGTGCTTTATGGTTGTTATTTGACTTGCCGAGGTAATTGGTTCGAGTCCGATGAGGTTTTGAAATGATTTGGAACACTTAGTTCCAAGGTTTAGAACAAAATTTGAAAAGGCTGATCGGATGTTGACTTATGTGTAACGACCCCGGAAAAATTTTGGTAAGGAAATTAAGGTTTCGTGGTACCGAACTAGGCTTACGTGTTTGAGAATTGTAGAGATTCTTCGCGGTGAGCAAGCTTGCCGCGGATTGGACATTTTAGGTTGAACAATGCGCCGGGGAGTAAAAGAAAATTATTGCCGGAAAAAGTCATTTCTGCGGCCCACTATGCGGTCACAGAATCACTTTACAGACCGCATAATGGCCGCAAAGTGAATTAGAGGTAGGGCAAGTTTGGAGGAAGGTTTGCTGCACATTATGTGACTGCAGACCAGTTCTGTGGTGCATTATGCGACAGCAGAATAGGTCTGCAGACCGTATAACGGCCGCAGATTGAAACAGTGTTGCCCAGTTCTGGAGGGCCTTTTTGCGACCCATTATGCGGGCCGCATAACGATTCTGCGGTACAGTCTGCAATCGCAGACCCGGTTTCGAAAAGTTTAAGTTTTAAAAATTTTACCCGATCCCATTTTTATAAAAAGGCATTGGGGGTCATTTTGAAGGGTTTCATATGATATTTTAGAGAGAGGTGAGAGCATCCTAGAGAGAGAAAGTGAAGACCTAGTCATTTGTCCATCAATTCTTGTTCAAGGTTTGAAGATTTCACAAGGATCTTGATATGGCTTCAAAGAGGTAAGAATTTCTAACCCTAGTCTTCAATTTTGAGTTTGGATAAAGATGGGTGATTAGGAGTATGATTCTTGGGTGTGAGATTATTATTTATACATACACGTACCAATAAGGCCTGTGGAAAGATTGTTGAGTTCAAATGGGTGAAGATTGGGTTGAAAATGGTAGAAATCTTCAAGACTTTAATTGAAGATTTGATGGTCGAGTTGATGTCGGAATTTGGTGAAATTTATTTGGTTGGACTCGTGGATGGATGGGCGTTCATAGTTTATACTTTTTGCGGGTTACGAGACGTGGGGCCCACGGGAAAGTTTTGAGTGCAATTTCAGATTTTGTTGGAAAAATTAGTATTTTCATATGGAATTAAATCCTATAATTTATGTTGACTGAATCAAATTAATTTTGACTAGATTAAAGGCGTTCAGAGGCCGATTTGCAAGGCAAGGGCATATTGGAATAAAGAATTACATGGTTTGAGGTAAGTAACATTTCTAAACTTGGTTCTGAGGGTATGAATCCCCGAATTTGGTGTTATATAAATTGTTAGAAGGTGACGCACATTCTAGGTGATGAGCGTGTGGGCGTGCACCATAGAAATTGTGACTTAAATAAATTCTGCGAAGTTATAAATTTAAGGAATCATGTTATTATCCGAATATTCTCCACGTGTTAGGAAATTGATCTCAGACTCTTATTAAAGATCATGTTTAGGCTACGTGTCGATATTTTGGGACCCCTAGGGTTGTGTTGCTGTTGAATTTAATTGTTTTAAAAAAATATATATTTCATATTCAGTCATGTTCATCCATTGTGAGGATAGTTATGGGATCGGGATTGCCCGCCTGCAGTAGGTCATATTGGTTTTATATATATTATTATTATATGAAACGGTAGTGCCCACATGCAGTAGGCCTCATAGGCTTTATTATTATATAGATCGGGGCTGCTCGCCTACAACAGGCCTTATAGGCTGAAGAAGCCCCTCCGGAGTCTGCACCCCCCACAGTAAGTGTAGATGATTTATATATATGTGATGAACTTCCCAGGGCATGGACTTACCTTACTTATTTATAATTGTGATGAATTTCCCTAGACATGGATCTTGTCCGAGATATTTACATTTGGGGATAAATTACCCAGGGCTGGATTGGCCTTATACGATATTGAGTGACTGACTCTCAGTCAATGTGTGTGTGTGTGTGTGTATGTGTGTGTGTGTAGTATATATATATATATATATATATATATATATATATATATATATATATATATATATATATATATATATACGGGATGGAATATCCCTAGGCTAGATTGGCCATAAAAAGTACCGAGTGACCGAGCGATTATTGATCAGAAGTACACGAGGTTTTCTACTGAGATGTCATATCCCTCATATCATGCAGTATTGATCTATCTTACTTGTACTGAGTTTAACTGTTAAACTTGAAAGCATGCCTAGATTTCTATACCGTTATTTATATACTGGACTGTACCTGGGGAGCTCGAGACTACTTTCAGCCTAGAGGTTAGTCTTGTTACTTATTGAGTTGGTTGTACTCATACTACACTCTGCACCTCGTGTGCAGCTCCAGGTGCTTTCAGACACGCGATTGCTAGATTTCAGAGTGCTATCAATTGGAGACTATCAAGGTAGCTAGCTGCCTGGCGTCCGCTGACCTTGACTCTCTTTCTTTCAGTTATTGTATTATTCTATACTTTCAGGCATTATTTTTTTTATCAGTCGGACTTTGTATTCATTTAGATGCTCATGTACTCAGTGACACCGGGTTTTGGGAGTATTTTATATCCGTGTTTGTGAGGGTTTCTATTGAATTCGAACATTATGTTTTCAAACTTAAAAGATATTGTGTTTTATTGAGGTTGTCGGCTTGCCTAGTATTGAGATAGGCGCGATCACGACATGCGAATTTTGGGTCGTGACATAATGTCATGCATGACATCACATTAAGTGTGATCATACAATGTAAATGCATGAAAAAATGCATCTACCAAATTCTTCCTAAAAGGAGGCTTCAAATGTTCACACTAGTTCACATTAATCTTGTCAAATTCAACAAATAAAACCCAATATTTTCGATATGGAACATATATGTAAACAACCACTTAAGTTTCAAATATTCTGGATCCGCCTCTGCGGGCAGAAGACACTGGTTCACAGACTCGTGATTATTTCTTTCTGTAGGAAAGGATGCTAGTGATGATTTTGAGGATGTTGGTCACAGCACTAGTGCTCGAGCAATCTTAGACGAGTATTATGTAGGTGATATTGATTCTTCAATCATACGGGTTTTAAAGTAAGAATTTGTACCTATTCAATGAATTTTTAAGGCAAATATACGATTTTTACTACAGCTAAAGGGTTCGGCCGAACCCGTTGCCGAAGCTCTAGCTCCGCCCCTACCTTAGTAATGGCTTTAATATTTCTGATGTAATAAGTCTTGATAGAACAAAAAGTTGGTCTATGTATTTGCTGTATTATTATATTATGATGTTAAAAGTATAACATGATTTCCTTGAAGTTCCTAATTGGAAAAAGAGAATCCTAATATCTTGGATTTGTTTTTATTATTATCTTTTACTTGTTGTATTTCAAAAGAAAATATTTTTGCTGGTTGGAGTGTGAAAATATATATCTCTTCAAAAAGTACTCACTGTTTATTAAAGATTGATAAACTTTTTTTTTAATTTTGTTTATTAATCAGTAGGGGAAGAGAAATGAGGGAGGGAGTTATACGATCCGGAATCAAACCTCCCCAACAAAGTGAAAGTTTGGGTTGCCAACCAACTATCGATACTAAGATATATTCCCCTTAAAAGATTGATAATAACGTAATCAAGTTGGATAATTAATTTTTTCATGAAAGTTTTGAGTGTTAAAGATTGATAAAAATGTCTAGATGTTGACTAAAGTAATGATACAGAGTTAGAAGTTTAAATAATTGAAAGAAAAATAACTTCCGCCCAAAAGTGAGGGACATTAATATATTGGACTACTAAAGTTAGGGGTGTACATGGATCGGGTTGGTTCTGTTTTCACCAAAACTAAACCAAACCAACTATATCGGTTTGGATTGATTCCGTTTTGTCGGGTTTTTCTTACATGAATATTATTTCAATCTTAATTTGTTAAAATTTTTATAAGTACATATATGTTTAGTAAAATTTTTTAAAAAATGACAAACATATGATCTATTAAAGTATTCTTATGAGAGAATTTTCTAATAACACATGATAGTTTTCTTTTTAGTCGCGTCTGATAATAATTTTTCGTTGATGTATACTTTCAAAGTTAACCAAATTTAATAATTAAACATAAAAATTAAGATGATACCTAAATAATGATATTTTTTATTTAAATTTAAATATCGAAATACCATGCCAAATCAGGGGTGGATCCACCGTTTAGGGTGGGTGGTATGGCACCCGCTATGTTGATAAAATTATCATGCATTTATGTAGAAATTTTCTTAAACTAGGTTAAATATTTGATCCTGCCACCCCAATCGCAAACTAGACAAAGGTGCCATGACTGATAGATCTTTTTGAAAGCTTTTCTCGTGTGTAAAAAGTCAAATTAATTTATCTTGAACCTTGTCTAACTTTCTCTTTTCGTTGTGCTTTTTATTTCCTTTGTCCCAGTCATTTTCCTTTTTGGATACCTCCCAATTTTCTATTTGTTGTTTATTATATTTTTTATATTTTTTCCTCTATTCTATTATTTTATCTGTGATTTTTAGCAAGAACACTCAAAAAAGAGCCTCCAAAGTTTAGAAATTTCGTAAATTAAGCATTTTTCTTAATCTCAAGTCTTTTAATTTTTTCGTTCAAAATCAAAAAACTTGGGTCTTGATAGGAATTTTGGATTGAGACAAATATAATTTTTATAATCTTTTTTTATTATAACATAAAAACTTGTGCTATGCTATGATTGTAAATATAATTTAAATTTCTTTACTATTGGTGCGGTTTTCCGGTTCGATTTGTACACCCCTAACTAAAATTAGTACTTGTGCTACTTATTAATTATTTTATGACTTTACCAAAATAAACGAACAAACTCCACCTCCCAAATCTTCGTTGATAGTACACATTGCCTAGCTAATATTTAATGAATTATGATTCATGAATCCGCATTTGCTATGGAAATACCTTGCTGGAGCTTGGAAGAGTCTCAATTTGAATAAGAATCGTTTGCAATTTTTTCGGTAACTTAATTTGTTTAAATAGTTACATTCTATGTTGTTCGAATTCTCTAAAAATATTGATGGGTGTGTATAGGCACATAAGAAAGCTAAAACATGAATTGGTTGAAATAATAAATTCTAATTTTAATTTTAACATGATTTTTTTTAATTTTAAATTTGAATCTATTGAGATGAGGTACACGCGCAGCGCGCGTACCTTAAGACTAGTAAGTGAAAAATATTAGTCCTAAATTAGAGACTAATAATATGTTATCAAGTCAGAGAATATTTTGATAAAAGATTAATAATAATCTCTATATTTTAATAGGAGCAAACAATATGAAAGTTTTAAGAAAAATAACTTCAGTAATATGTGAGAGAAGTAATTTTTACCTTTTTTATATCGATAACCAAACACCATAAAATTAATTAGTTCTTTATGGAAAATGACTTCTCGAAAAATAGCTTCATCGTATCAAATATATCAACAAAATGAAAACAGTGTTTGCAAATTGTGTCTATCTTGAGTGACCCTAGCCTTACCCATAAGCCTACACTATTCTTGTGTAACGACCCGACCGATCGTTTTGAGTATTTTAGTCTCGTTCCCCCATTTATTGCTCAATTTATTCTTTACAATTGTTATATGACCTGCCAGGGTATTTGTTTCGGGTCCGGTGAGGTTTTAGAATGAATTGGAACAATTAGTTCCAAGGTTTAAAGCTTAAGTTAAAATAGTGACCGGATGTCGACTTGTGGGTAAACGACCTCGGATTTGAATTCTGATGATTTTCAATAGCTCAGTATGGTGATTTTGGACTTAGGAGCGGGTCCAAAAATTATTTGGAAGTCCGTCGTGAAATTAGGCTTGAAATGTCGAAAATCGAATTTTTGGGAAGTTTGACTGGGGGGTTGACTTTTTGATATCGAGGTCGGAATCCTATTCTGAAAATTTGAATAGCTTTGTTATGTCATTTATAACTTGTGTACAAAATTTGAAGTCATTCCGGATTGATTTGATGTATTTCGGCACAAGATATAGAATTTGAAAGTTCAAAGTTCATTAGGCTTGAATTGAGGTGTGATTCGTCGTTTTGATGTTGTTTGATGTGATTGAGGCCTCGAGTAGGTCCGTGTTATGTTATGGCACTTGTTGGTATGTTCGGACGGGGTCCCGGGGAGGGAGGGGGCTCGGGTGTGTATCGGATTGATTTCGGATCATTTTTCTTCATGTTGTTATTGCTGGTTGCTGCTGGTTCTGGTGTGACCGCAACTGCGGTTGAATTTGCGCAGGTGCGATGATCGCAGAAGCGACAGAGAAGTCATAGGAGCGAAGGCTGCAGAAGCGGAAGCCAAGGCGCATATGCGCGTGCGCAGAAGCGGCCAACGTGCACATAAGCGGTCAATGCGCGCAGATGCGAGCTTCGTCCGCAGGAGCGAGGGTCGCAGGTGCGACCTCTTGTCCGCAAATGCGGAAGTCGCTGGACAGAACCCTTTAAGTTCGAGGGTTCGTGATTTTTCACCCATTTTTGAATTTTGAAGCTCGGTTTGGGCAATTTTGGAGAGGATTTTTTTCACACAACTTGGGGTAAGTGTTCTTGACTCCCTTGTGATTATATTTCATGAATTAATCTTCATTTTTGGTGTAAGATTATCGAATCTTCAAGAGAAATCGAAGGAAATTTCTATAATTTTACAAAATGAATTTTCGAGTTTTGAATACCGATTCGGAATCAGATTTGAGTGAAATTAGTATGGTTGAACTTGTAATTGGATGGGTGTCGTATTTTGTGAGTTTCGTCGGATTCCGAGACGTGGGCCCCACAGGCATTTTTGAGTGTAATTTCGGATTTTATGGAAAAATTAGTATTTTGATATGGAATTAATTCCTATAATATGTGTGGACTGAATAAAATTTATTGTGACTAGATTCGAGCTGTTTAGAAGTTGATACGTGCAGAATGAATTTCTGGAGCATTGTTTAGCTTGCCCGGCATTGGATTCGTCTTGTTCGAGGTAAGTAACTCTTCTAATCTTGGAGCTGAGGGTATAACCCTGATTATACGTGTTATGTGTTTGGTATTGAGGTGACGCACATGCTAAGTGACGGACATGTGGGCGTGCACCGTGTGAACTGTGACTCCGTTATTTTCTGTGGTACTGTGTAGCTACCTGAACTTATCTGAAATCATGAAATCTCTACGTACTAGAGTTATCGAGCTGTGATTTATGTTAGAAGCTATGTCTAGGCTACATGCTTATCCTGATGGGACCCACTGAGGTCATTTCTGCTGTCGAGTTATTTATTTAAATTGCAACTTCATACTCAGTCATGTTCATTCATTTCATACCATCTCTCAGTCTCTGTTGCTATTTATTGATTCATTATATTATCATTTTGGGCTGATTTTGTATGACATTGTGAGCTCGAGAGACTGGAGAGATTGATGGCTGAATGAGGCCGAGGGCCTGATGGTGAGGATATTTATGAGATCGGGCTGCGCGCCGCAGCATGTTTTATTGATTTATGCCATGATTAGCTTGTTATAGCGCTTGGGCTGAAGAAGCCCCTCCGGAGTCTATATACACCCCCAGTGAGCGCAGGTACCTACTGAGTGCGAGTGCCGAGCGATTGGAAGGATTGAGTGACTGTGAGGACTGAGTGACTGTGAGGACTTAATGTCTGTGAGGACTGAGTGATGGGAGGACTGAGTAAATTGATACTCTGAGAAGTATGCATATGGTTTGATCACTGAGATACATTGCATTGACATGCACGCATGACATACAGACATAGAGATGTATTTTCCTCATACTGTACGGTATCACGTCATTCATGACTTCTTACACATACCGACATATGGGCATAGTGATGCATTTTCCACTGGCTATCTGGAAAAGGAAATAAAACATTTTATTTATTATTGAAAGGATTTTTGGGAAAATTACTGTTTTCAAACTTACTCATATTTTTGGTAATTTCGGTAAACGATTTGAGTTTTCACTGATACACTTGAAAGGCAGAACTATTTTCAGAAATCATGATTTAAGCTGAGCATTTTATCTTCGAGTTACTTCTTTTATTACTTGATTTATGTTGTTATGAACTGTTGTTGGTTATTGGAGTTAGACCCTGACCTTTCTTTCAGCTCGTCACTACTTTCAATCTAAGGTTAGGTTTGTTACTTATTGAGTACATGGGGTCGGTTGTACTCATACTACACTTCTGCACCTTGCGTGCAGATTCTGGATGTTGATGCTGTTGTATATGGCGGGAGCTGGATCTGAAGACGTACCTGCGTTCCAGTCATTGCTGCCTCTTGTTCATGGTAGCCTTAGATTTATAAAAATCTGTTTATGTACATTTCGAACAGATAATGTATTTATTTCATACCAACTTTGTAATTTTCAATCTTAGAAGCTCATGATTTGTACTACCAATCCCTGGGGATTGCATTAGAGTCAGGTAAATATTAATGGAATTGGATTGTTGTTAATTGGCTTACCTGACAGGTTGGGTTAGGTGCCATCACGACTTGGTCGATTTTGGGGTCGTGACATCTTGCCAAACCCTTTAACCCTGCCTTCCCTACCATATTTCGGCCCCCTATTCTTCAACTTTAACTCGCTACTATTTAAGTTTTCATCTTCTTTCCAAATTTACTGTAGCATAATTAAATAAAAGTTACTAATTAACTAAGTCATGATTTGATATACATTTTATATAAGAGCTTAAGTTGTATGCAGTAATTACAGAAAAAGTATTTGCATTATCAAGCCATTTATAAAATAATACTAATAAATTATTACGATAAGAATTAATTAGTAACCTGATAAAAATGATAATTAAAGCTATATTATGTTAAACAACACCCATAGTGATTTTGTAAAAATTATATTTCTCTGTCAGTGAAGTTAAACAACACCCATAGTGATTGATGAAAATGTCACACGCCGTATTGGGCGGGATGGATGAAATAGAGACTTGTTTCTAGTATTTTGTGTGACAAGAAGGTACTACCAAAACTTAAAGGTATGTTTTATAGAGCGGTGGTAAGACCGACTATGTTGTATGGGGTTGAGTGTTGGCCAGTCAAGAGCTCTCACATCCATAAGATGAAGGTAGCAGAGATAAGGATGTTGAGATGGATGTGCGGGCACACCGGATTAGATAGGATTCGAAATGAAGTTATTCGGGACAAGGTGGGTGTGGCCCCTATTGAGGACAAGATGCGGGAAACACGACTTAGATAGTTTGGACATGTGAGGAGAAGAAGCACACAAACTCTGGTAAAGAGGTATGAGAGGCTGACATTGGAGGGCCTTAGGGGAGGTAGAGGTAGGCCGAAGAAGAGTTGGAGTGAGGTGATTAGGCATGACATGGCACAATTACAGCTAACCGAGAACATGACCCGTGATAGGAAGGTATGGAGGTCGAAGATTAGGATAGTAGGTTAGGTAGTCTAGATTATTCATACCGGTAGTATTAGTACGTACTCTCGCATTTGGTTGGTAGTAGGCTTATTTGAATACCTGTCATTTCTTTTTTACATTTCGATCATCTTACTATCTTGTTGTGTATGTTTCTTTTACATGGTTTTTCGGTGTTGTCTCGTCTTGTTTTTTGATATTATTGTGGTACCTATGCTTGCCTGAGCCGAGGGTCTATGGGAAACAGTTTCTCTTCTTTCACAAAGGTAGGGGTAAGGTCTGCGTACACACTACCCTCCCCAAACCCCACTACATAGGACTATACTAGATATGTTGTTGTTGTTGTTGTTGTCAGTGAAGTTAAATTCTGAATATGCCATTGGTTTTTGCCAGGTATCATCTGGTTTATTGATAAGCTAAAGAGAAAACAACTAAGGGGAGGGAATATAAGATACTTCATATGGCACTTTCTATAACATGCATTTCAATTTTTTATAAGCTGGCAAAAAAATGTGGCGGAGATTACAAGCATAGGATCTGTCACAACCCAATTTCACCTGCCAGTCATGATGGCGCCCAACATCACCGCTAGACAAGCCAACTAGTGAATTAAACATATATTTCCTCTTTTAATAAATTTTCTGAGTAATTAAACTTTCCTTATTTGCAAGATTTAAGAAAAATAGAAAGTCTAAATAAATAAACACCAAAATAAAAATTTCAAGACCACAATTCTACTAGTGTATGTGCCAAGACCTGGTGTCACAAGTGTATGAGAGCATCTAGCAGATTATACAAAATTTTCATGTACTGTCTGAAAATAATAGACAGAACACAAATACAAAGAGAGAGAGACTCTAGGGCTGTAGAACGACTCAGGAAGCAGCTCACCACTAGGCCTCGGGATATCGGGGGTGCTCACCGGTAGGACCGCCTGATGCACCTGTCTCAGACCCTGCACAAAAAGTGCATCAAGCGTAGCATGAGCAACATGTACCCAATAAGTATCAAGTCTAATCTCGAAGAAGTAGTGACGAGAGGTCAACTTCGACACTCACTATGGGTCAATAATATAAAGATAAAGATGTTTAAATAAACATTGTTTATGTGATTAATAATAACCTCCTTAACAAGCAGAAATAAATAATTCTTTCATAATTTAATAATTCCCAATAATTCATTTATCTTCACAAGCTGCAATAAAATGTCAAAGCATCGTGTAATTTTTTTTATTAAACACGATTTATGCCGAGGTCGTACGACCCGATCCAGAGTGATGTGTAAACTACCGAGTGACGTGCGGCACGATCCATAGATGCATCTATCTACTGTCGAGGCGTTCGGCCCGCTCCACAGGAAGAGAAGGATATTTTATAAGCATTTGACTTAAACATTATTAATGATTTATATCCAAAGTAATACAAATTTCATTAACTACCTCTCAAAATTTCTCTAACAAGTTCTAATATAATTTAGGCATTTTAATTTAACAAGTATAGTGCAAAATTTCAAGTAGTTCATGAATTGGGTCCTAAAACTACCCGAACAATAGCATAATAGTAGCTACGCACGGACTCTCGTCACCTCGTACGTACGTAGCCCCCACAATTATGAATAAATATTTATTTACAACACCTATGGAGTAAATTCCCTTTTACAAGGTTAGATAGGAGACTTACCTCGTCTCAAAGCTCACTTCCCGATCACAATCTCGCGTTAAAGCCTCAATTTGGTGCCGAAAAAATCTGAAACTAGCCAAATGTTATATAAGTTAATCAATACATGCTCAATAATTCGAAATTAAATTATTAGATTAATTAACCAACCCAAATTGGTAAAATTCCTAAAATTCACCCCGGACCCTCGTGCCCGGTTTTCGAAAATATTCGGAGGAAATCATCACCCATAACCTTAAGAACTCAAATATACAATTTTCATCCCATTCCATAACCATTTTCGTGGTTAAAATCTCATTTTTATCAAAACCTAGGTTTTTTTATCTAAACCCTTGATTTCCACAATTTTCATGTTAAAATCTACCCATAATCTATATATTTAACTCACAATAAATAGAATTAACTTACCTCCAAGTTGCTAGGTGAATACCCCTCTCAAAAAGCTCCAAATGCGCCCAAGAATGAAAAAATGGCCGAGCCCTGTTTTAAGACATTCTGCCCAGCGATTTTTCGCTTCTGCGGTTAGTCAACCACATTTGCAGAAAGGACCTCATAGATGTGATCCTCCCCCTTAGCTGGCTCGTTCATTTCTGCGACCAGCGGCTCGCTACTGAGAGACCGCTCCTGCGGTGCATGGGTCGCACCTGCAACCTCGTCCGCTCCTGCAATGCCCTTCTTCGCACCTGCGCCTTCACAGGTGCGGTCCATTTCTCCGCTTCTGCGGTAACTGGAAGCCCCCCTCTTGGCCTCTTCTGCGGCTCGTGGCTCGCTTCTGCGAGCTCGCACCTGCGGCTTCCCATGCGTAGGTGCGGTTACACCAGAAGCTGGGAGTTTTAGCTGTTGCTCCCAAGTTCCAACTTGGTCTGAGCCTCGTCCAATTAACTCTCGAAGCCCCTGGGGCCCCGTCCGAACATACCAACAAGTTTGAAATCATAAAACAGACTCGCTCGAACTCTCGGAATGCATAAAACATCATCAAAACTAAGAATCATACCCCAAACCAAATTGATTCGACTTAGAAATTTCAAATTCTTCAAACTTACTACGAACGTGCCGAAATATACTTAAACTACTCGGAATGACACCAAATTTTGCGTGCAAGTCTTAAATCACCATACAGAACTACTCCTAGGCTCGGAATTTCAAACGGACCTCGATTACTCCAAAACTTACTACAAACCAATTTTAAAGAACCTTAAAACCTTCAAATAGCTAACTTTCACTATTAACCACCGAAACGCTCTCGGGTTGTATACAACCTGATTCGAACATACGCCCAAGTCCAAAGTCATCATACGAACCTACTGGAACCGTCAAATCCTGATTCTGGGGTCGTTTTCTCAAAACTGTTGATCGAAGTCAAACATAGCATTTTTAAAGCCAACTTAGGGAACCAAGTGTTCCGATTTCAACCCGAACCATTCCAAATTTCGAACTAACCATCCCCGCAAGTCATAAAACAGCAAAAGCATATATGGGGAGTCTTATTTAGGGGAACAGGATTCTAGAAGGCAAAATGACTGGCTGGGTCATTATATTTTCCAACTCTTAAACAAACGTTCATCCTCGAACGGGTTTAGAATCATACTTGGAGTGTTGAATAAGTGTGAATATCTGCTCCGCATGTCCTCCTCGGCCTCCCAAGTCATTTTCTCAACTGGCGAACCTGCCTATCAACAATGGCAATTGGTTCCTCTTCATAACCCAGGCTCTCATCTAACTGAACCGTGCTGAAGTCTAACATATGAGACAGGTCGGCATGATACTTCCGGAGCATAGATACATAGAAAATCGGTTGAACTCCTGATAGACTAGGAGGCAAAACAAGCTTGTAAGAAACCTGCCCAACTCGTCTCAACAGCTCAAATGGGCCTATAAACTGTCACGACCCCAATTTCCCTCCGTAGGATGTCATGATGACACCTAGTCTCTAAGACTAGGTAAGCCTATCAATTATGCAGAATACAAAACTGAAACTCAAATTTCAACATATAAAATAAATCAAACCGTGATTCAAATAGTCACAACTCTCAAAACCCGGTAGAAATAAGTCACAAGCTTCTAAGAATTTATTCTAAGTGTCTCTATACATCAGAGTCTAAAGAGAATAAGGAAAGAAACACAAAAAGGATAAAATGGGACTCCGAGGTCTGCGTACGCTGGCAGATATACCTTGAAGTCTCCGCGTACGGCTAGTTCACGAATGCCTGGTCTGATAAGAAGTACCTGAATCTGTACAAAAAGATGTGCAGAAGCGTAATATGAGTACACCACGTCGGTACCCAGTATGTGCCAAGCCTAACCTCAGTAGAGCGGTGACGAGATCCGGTCAGGCCCTACTGGAATAATAAAAGACAGGGAGAAAAGTTTAACAATATAATAACAATAATGACAACGGGGATAAATCAAGTAAGTAGTATGTCACTATTTAACTACACAGAATAAGGGCAATTAATACCTCGTGGAAGGGAAACAAAAATTTACAACTTTAAGAAAAACACCAAAAACAAATAACCAAAGGCAACGCAGCCATAAAGAAATATCAACAAGGGCACTCCCGAGGTACCGCCTCGCAGTCCCAAATCATAAATAAATTCACAAAATCTCATTTCCTTATATCACCGCGGGAGCCTTCAAATTTAATTTTGAAGAAAATATTTTTCCCGAAATAACCTCCCGCATTTTAGCCACCCTTATCACACCGCATGACTTCTAGTAGTTTCCATACTAGCCACGCGTATCAAGCCACCCTTATCTCACCGCATGCGGTTCAACACCCAGACCTTCTGCCACCGCATGCGTATCAATATCACAATATATCATAATTTGCACCTCAAGTGCCCAAATATTTTAATTTGCCAAAATAAATCAACAACAACAATATTTTCCGTAATAAAGAGCTCACGGCTCATGCCAAAATAAATCAACAACAATATTTTCCATAATACAGAGCTCACGACTCCATCACAATGAGTACGAAAATCTCACAAAATATTCAGCAAAAATAATATTTCACAAATTTAACACTTTGTCTAAATATCAAAATTTGAAATGTAAAATACTTCATTTTTAATAATATTTAAATTAAGAAATCCATCCTTCAAGTAATGCACAGAACAAAAGAAACAGAGTTTCAACTAAACAGGTAAAACACTTAGCAAGAACTAGTCAGACAAATTAAAATACGAAAATATATTAATGATGATGAATATAACAGAATAAAATAATTTAATTAATATGCAATAGTGCTCTACAAAATTTAAAGACATAATCTTCCATATTTAGCTCGTGTACACACTCGTCAACTTGTGTACACGACTTTCAACACATCAACATTTTCCTATCAATACCAATAATAAGGGGAATTTCCCCCACATAATGTTAGACAAGTCACTTACCTCGAACCGGGTAATTCTTTACTCTGCTATGCCTTTGCCTCGTGAATTGGCCTCTGAAAGCCTCGTATCTAGTCATAATTAATTCGATTCAATCAATACAAATTATTGGAATTAATTTCATATGAAAATACTAATCTTTTAACAAAATCCGAAATTTAACTCAAAAATCGCCAGTGTGGTCCACGTCTCGGAACCCGATAAAAGTTACAAAATATGAATGCTCATTCAACCACGAGTTCAACCATACAAATTTTACCAAATTCCGACATCAACTCGACCCACAAATCTTCAATTTAAACTAAGAGGGTTTTCTAAATCTTCCAACTTAAATCACCAATTAAATGTTAAAAACAATTATAGATGCGGGTAATTTGACCAAAAATTGAGTTAAGAACACTTACCCCAATGTTCTCCTTGAAAAATCTCCTGAAACTAGCCTCACCTGAGCTCTTAAAATCCAAAAATGGGTGAAAATGGCCAATCCCCGAATTATAGGTTCGGCCCAAAATTTCGCACCTGCGCTGCCCGGCTTCCTCCCCATTTTCTGCTTCTATGTCCTTCTCTTCGCACCTGCGACCTCGTAGGTACGGGCAAATTCTTCACACCTGCGAGAACTGCCCAGTCCTACTCTTGGCCGCTTTTGCGGTGGAATGTGCGCACGTGCGGCTTCACACCTGAGATCAAAAGCTTTGCATGTGCCATCACACCAGTAGGCAAAATTTCCAGCAGTGGTTTTAAGTTCGTATTTGATCCGTTAACCATCCAGAATCCACCCGAGGCCCTCGGGACCTCAACCAAATATATCAACAAGTCATAAAACATCATAGGAACTTAGTCGAAGCCTCAAATCGCATCAAACAATGCTAAAACCACGAATCATACCCCAATTCAAGCTTAAGGAACTTAAGAAACTCCAACTTCTACATTCGATGCCGAAACCTATCAAATCAAGTCTGATTGACCTCAAACTTTGCACACAAGTCATAAATGACAAAACGGAGCTATGAAAATTTTCAGAACTGGATTCTGACTCCGATATCAAAAAGTCAACTCCCCGGTCAAGCTTCCAAACTTAAATATCTATTTTAGCCATTTCAAGCCTAATTTAGCTACAGACTTCCAAATAGTTTTTCGGACACGCTCCTAAGTCCAAAATCACCATACAGAGCTATTGGAATCATCAAAATTCTATTCCGGGGTCGTTTACACATAAGTCGACATCCGGTCATTATTTTAACTTAAGCTTTAAACCTTGGAATTAAATGTTCCGATTCATTCCAAAACCTCACCGGACCCGAACCAATCACCCCGACGAGTCACAAAACAACTATAAAGCATAAGTTGAGCTGTAAATGGGGGAACATGGTTGTAATACTCAAAATGACCAGTCGGGTCGTTACACCCCCTCTTAAACAAACGTTCATCCTCGAACGGGTTTAGAATTATACATGGAGTGGTGAAAAGATGAGGATAACAGCTACGCATATCATGCTCGGTCTCCTTTGTCGCCTCCTCGACCGGATGACCCCTCCACTGTACTTTCACTAAAGCAATGCTCTTCGATCTTAGCTTTCTAACCTATCTATCCGAAATTGCCCCTGGTTCCTCGACATAAGATAGACCCTTGTCCAACTGGACTAAGCTGAAGTCTAACACATGAGACGGATCGTCGTGATACTTCCGGAGCATGGAAACATGGAACACTAGATAAACTGCAGAGAGACTAGGTAGTAGTGCAAGTCTGTAAGCCACCTCTCCAAATCTCTCAAGAATCTCAAAATGTCCGATATACCTCGGGCTCAACTTTTCCTTCTTTCCGAACCTCATAACTCCCTTCATAGGCGAAACCCGGAGCAAGACCCGCTCACCAACCATGAATGCAACATCATGAACCTTCCGAACCGCATAACTCTTTTTTCTAGATTGGGCTGTAAGAAGTCGATCCTGAATCAATTTAACCTTTCCCAAAGCATTCTGAACCAGGTCTATACCCAATAGTCTAGCCTCGCCCGGTTCGAACCAACCCACTATATACCGGCACCGCCTACCATACAAGGCCTCATACGGAGCCATATGAATGCTCGACTGATAACTATTGTTGTAGGCAAACTCCGTAAGTGGCAAGAACTGATCCCAAGCACCCCCAAAATCCATCACACATGCACGAAGCATATCCTCCAATATCTAAATAGTGCGCTCGGACTGTCCGTCCTTCTGAGGGTGAAATGTTGTACTTAACTCCACATGAGTACCCAATTCATGTTGTACGGCTCTCCAAAATCATGATGTATACTGCGTACCCCGGTCAGAGATGATAGACACCGGTATGCCATGAAGCCTAACAATCTCGCGAATGTAAACCTGAGCCAGCTGCTCCGAAGAGTAAGTAGTAACCACAAGAATGAAATGAGTTGACTTTGTCAATCTATCCACAATCACCCAAACTGCTTCGAACTTTCTCTGAGTCAGTGGGAGCCAACAACGAAATCTATAGTGATCCGTTCCCATTTCCATTCTAGAATCTCTAACTTCTGAAGCAATCCACCCAGTCGTTGATGCTCATACTACACCTGCTGACAATTTAGGCACCGAGCTTCATACTCCACTATGTCTTTCTTCATCCGCCTCCACCAATAGTGCTGTCTCAAGTCCTGATACATCTTTGCAGCACCCGCATGAATGGAGTACCGCGAGTTATGAGCCTCCTAGAGAATCAACTCACGCAAGCCATCTACATTTGTTACACATAGCCTTCCCTGGGCACTATCCTTATAGGCTAAAACTCAATATTTACAGCACGAATATGGTTAAATATGCGCAGAAACACATGAAAGAATTATCAAATAAGCCTAACATACATGACTCCCTATTAATACTATAGGTAAAAAAAAATTAATTTCACAAAGGGAGAATTTAAACTCATAATTGTTTTCTTTTACCACAAGGACCTCGTCCTTATATAACTTCCATCGCGGCTTGTAGCCCATTTTAAATATTTTACATCATATAAAAATGCGAGGATCTCGTCCTCAACTCTGAATTACAAGTATTTTATACATTGTGCCAACTAAAATTTTTCATTTCCTTTCTTTCTTCTTTTTAATAAATTCCGTAAATATTTTCCACAACACATAATGAACCCCCATACCCATAGGGCATATAATTCAAAAAATTGAAATCAATTATTCCGAAATCACATCAAAATCCATTTGTAGTGAGTAACAGAAAGTCACGTTTGGACTCATAGCCCTCAATAGTGTGCAAAACAACATGATAGACACGGGCTAACACTATGAAATCTCCCAACAGGGATAAACACGTGAGTGGAGTACAAATTCACAAACTCACTATATAAAGAGCATGAAAAGAGCGTTCACCTTGATAATCAGAGTCGAATCAAAATAAGAATAGTGATCCTCTATTATAAATTAAATCATACTTGTAAAGACACCATCTGGTGTATCGGCCTCAGCCAAATCATAGCAATTATATCAATGGGTCGGGCCTCCCCCTCTTGGGCGCTCTCTACCCGCATGTCCTCCACCCCTAACTGGCTGTGCACGCGGAGTATTAACTAGAATAAAGCCTGTAGCCTGAATATTCTGATGAAATCCGCCTCTCCCAAGTATGTGACAATCTCTCATGATGTACCTAGTATCACCACTCTAATAACAACCCCTCTGTAGGTTCGGCTGCTCATACTGAGTTTGTGCCGGATAACTGGAATAACCTTTATAGGAACCCCGTGCCGGTGGTGCATTAAAAGAACTTACTGGAACACCCCGAGTATTCTAAAATTATTTCCATGACCTTGCTGATACTAAAATATAGAATTATTAAGGACGTAGGAATACCGCAAGTCCCAACATCATCCCATATAAATATCAGCTCTTAATCATATACAAGTTTCGGAGAACTTTTCAATACCACATAAATACATCTCAGGCCAAAACGGATATAACACATGACCCCGCAATCTGATCGTTGATAGTGGACTCCCCTTACTTGGTGCGAAGCCATAGGACACATTCCGATGATCCACAATACTAACCTTAATCGCTTGTATGACAATGGTCATAAGACACCTCAAATCATTTATTTGGCTCATGTCATCCTCGTGACAGCTAAACTCGCTTCCTCCAGTGTCTTGGCTGCTAGTATGTACCCTTCGCTAAATAGAAGTCCCATACGAACCACATAATCTCTAATACCACCAACTATCTTCAGATCTACATCCACCTCGTGACCCTACCATAATTGTGACGATTAGGCAACTAATTAAACCTTCTAAAGATCGTACCTATCAACCAGATGTCAGAACCTGCTGCACCCCCATGTGCACAACTAAATGATCTCTAAATACTTCTGTATCCTTGATCTGGACGACACGTGGTAACAATGGTTGGGCTACCCTTGATCCCTTATAACCCTTTGTAGTATCACGAACCATTGGAGCATAGTTGATACTGAGTGCGCAATTTCATACACGAGTATATGCAAAAGAACATAAGATATATGCTTCAAGCTGAATAAATGCAGCACGATAAGGAATGAAAGAAGTGGAAATTTTCCTACTAGCTCTGTAGCCTCTCGAAGATAAGTACAGATGTCTCTGTACCGATCTTCAAGACTCTACTAAACTCGTTCATGACTCGTAGAACCTATGAACCTAGAGCTCTGATACCAACTTGTCACGACCCAACATAGGCGTCGTGATGGCACTTAGTCTCTAAGATTAGGTAAGCCGATTACAATTACATTTCGAAGCCATTTTTTTTATAAATTAATAATCGAAACCCACTGTGGAAATAATTATAATAACCTTCCAAGACTGGTAATACTAAGTCACGAACTCTAACTGAATACATGCAATGATATCAAGGATCGAATATACAATACTGTTCGAATAAGAGTTGACAGTATAATAAAATGAAAAGACTCCAAGGGACTGCGACGACCAAGTAGCTCTACCTTGAATCCTTGCAATCACACTTTAACTATGTCCGAGTTCGATAGCTCCAATACCTGGCTCTGCACAAAAATGTGCAGAAGTGTAGTATGAGTACACCACGATCGGTACCCAGTAAGTATCAAGACGAACCTCATTGGAGTAGTGACGAAGTACAGTCGAGATACTTACTAGTCTAATAGCCTGTGCAATATGGTATACAAAAATAATAGGAAACAAATAAAAATGATGGAAACAATAATCAACCAGTGATATATACACAACAGGGCGACAAGAACACCATAAATATTGCGCAACAAATAATGAATACAAGTACAACCAATTAATCAAGTCTAACGACCCGACTTATCGTTTTATGAATTAGCATCTTGTTTAGCAACTTAAGGTCCCAAGCAGCTTTGTGATGTGTATTATGACTTGCGTGTGTGATCGAGTTTGATTTTCGGATGATTTGGGTTAAAAATTAGAAGCACAATTCTTATTTAAGAAGCTTAAAAGAAAAGAGTTGACTGGAGAGTTGACTTTTGAGAAAACGACCCCGGAATAGAGTTTTGATTATTCCAATAGCTTCGTATGGTGATTTCGGACTTAGGCGTATTCCCGGAATTGGAGTTGGAGGTCCGTAGAACAATTCAGCGAATTTTGGCGAAATTAGAAAGTTGATGTGTGCTAATTATATTATTTTATGTGGAGACGAGGACTATTAATATGATAGATATCAATTGGATATGATAATAAGTGTACGAGGCATTATATAAGTGATTTATGGTCTAAGAAGATCCCCAAGGCTAAGTCAAGTTGGAAATTATACGATGGGGTAAAGTTTCAAGTGAGTTCGCACAAGACCTAAATTTAAACGAGCATAACTCTCATGATATGAAGCGTTATATAGTGTATAACCTATCAAACGAAAGGTGTATGTGCCTAGTTTCTAATTATTCACATAGTTTGTCATTTGGAGATTTCTACAAAAAGTTATGACCTTTTTACTAAAGGGTGGCATAATAGCTACGCGAGCCTTGCGTAGCCTACGCAGCATTGTAGCATATCCTACGCAGCATAGCAGCGTAGCCTACGCACCATGCAAATCCAGCAGCTTCCAAATGAAGGGGGATAGAAGTCTACCCTGCATAGCCTTTGTGCGTAGCCTATGCAGGAGGCTACGCAGCTTCAAGGGACATTTTAAAGGGGCTGAAACAAGGGGTTTAGAGAGAGAAAACATTAGTTCTTCAACTTGGAATTGATTTCTAGAGAGGAGGAGCTCTTTCTCCATGGATACACTTCAAGGTAAGTTGTTTTGGCACAAGGATGATTATATAACATCATTTAGTGATAACACTAATATTATTATGGATCAAATCCATAGGAAATGGGTTGAATCTTCAAGAACACCAAAAAGAGGAAAAGTGAGATTCTTCCACCAATAGGTAATCCTTTCACTTGAGCTTCATATATATGTCATATTTGAGTATGGGTAGCATTTTTATGAGTTTTATTTAAAGTTATAATGGGATATTGCATGAACCCTAAGGGTGGGTCTTGAGAATGCTATTTTTGGTAAAGATAGGTGATTGGGAGTATGATTCTTGGGTGTAAGAGTATTATTTATACATACACGTACCAATAAGGTTTATGGAAAGATTATTGAGTTCAAATGGGTAAATATTGAGTTGTGGAATGAAGGAAATCTTGTAGAAGAACCTTGTAACCAAATTGCACACCTAGTGTTTGATAAAATGCTCAAATAAGCAAAAACCATGAATATCT
>NW_027174868.1:0-41676 GCF_000390325.3 Nicotiana tomentosiformis
ACGATCATGGCAGGGCGATGACTATGGTTCTTTATGTCATATTTTCAGGCCCGAAAAAATTTTAGGCGATCGGGGTCCGAGGGTCCTGGGACCACTTGGAAGGCGTGGGCTATAGCACACAAAAATATGGGAATCGGGCGAAATTCTAGTTTTTTGGCCGTAAAATACAAAAAATGAGGAACGATCATGGCGGGGCGGTGACTATGGTTCCTTAGGTCATATTTGATGGCCTAGAAAAATTTTAGGCGATCGGGGTCCGGGAGTCCCGGGACAACTTGGAAGGCGTGGGATATAGCACGCGAAAATATGGGAATCGGGTGAAATTCTAGTTATTGGTCGTAAAATGCAAAACATGAGGACAGGTCATGGCGGGACGGTGACTATGGTTCCTTAGGTCGTATTTGATGGCCAAAAAAATATTAGGCAATCCGGCTCCGTGGGGCCCTACCCATTGGGAAGGCATGGGCTATAGCACACGAGAATATGGGAATCGTGCGGAATTCTTGTTGTTTGGCCGTAAAATGCAAAAGATGAGGAACGATCATGGCAGGGCGGTGACTATGGTTCCTTAGGTCGTATTTGATGGTCCGAAAATATTTTAGGCGATCAGGGTCTGGGGCTCCCGGGATCACTTGGAAGGCGTGGGCTATAGCACACGAAAATATGGGAATCGGGCGGAATTCGAGGTTTTTGGCTGTAAATTGCATAAATATGAAGAAACGGTCATGGCAGGGCGGTGACTATGGTTCCTTAGGTCGTATTTGATGGCCCGGGAAAATTTTAGGCGATCGGGGTATGGGGGTCCTGGGACCACTTGGAAGGCTTGGGCTATAGCGCACGAAAATATGGGAATAAGGCGGAATTCTAGTTTTTTTGCCGTTAAATGGAAAAACATGAGGAACGATCATGGCGGGGAGGTGACTATGGTTCCTTAGGTCGTATTTGATGGCCCGGAAAAATTTTAGGCGATCGAGGTCCGGGAGTCCCGGGACCACTTGGAAGGCGTGGGCTATAGAACACGAAAATATGGGAATTGGGCGGAATACAAGTTTTTTCTGCCGTAAAATGCAAAAACATGAGGAACGATCATGGCGGGGCGGTGCCTATGGTTCCTTAGGTCGTATTTGCTGGCCGGAAAATTTTTAGGCGATCGGGGTCCGGGTGTCCCGGGACCACTTAGAAGGCGTGGGCTATATAGCACACGAAAATATGGGAATCGGACGAAATACTAGTTTTTTGGCCTTAAAATGCAAAAAATGAGAAACGATCATGGCGGGGGAGGGGGGGCGCGGGACTATGCTACCTTAGGTCGTATTTGATGGTCCAAAAAAAGTTTAGGCGATCGGGGTCTGGGGGTCCCGAGACCACTTGGAAGGCGTGGGCTATAGCTCACGAAAATATGGGAATCGGGCAGAATTCTAGTTTTTTTGCCGAAAAATGCAAAAAATGAGGAACAATCATGGTGAGGCGGTGAATATGGTTCCTTAGGTCGTATTTGATGGCCCGGAAAATTTTTAGGCGATCGGGGTCAGGGGGTCCCGGGACCACTTGGAAGGCATGGTCTATAGCACACGAAAATATGGGAATCGGACGGAATTATAATTTTTTGGCCGTAAAATGGAAAACATGAGAAAAGGTCATGGCGAGGCGGTGACTATGGTTCCCTAGGTCGTATTTTATGGCCCGGAAAAATTTTAGGCGATCAGGCTCCGGGGGTCCCGGGACCACTTGGAAGGTGTGGGCTATCGCAAACGAACATATGGGAATCGGGCAAAATTCTAGTTTTTTGGCCGTAAAATACAAAAAATGAGGAAATGTCATGGCGGGGTGGTGACTATGGTTCCTTAGGTCATATTTGATTGCTCGGAAAATTTTTAGGAGATTCGGTTCTGGTGGGCCCTACCCACTGGGAAGGCGTGAGCTATAGCACACGAAAATATGGGAATCGGGCGGAATTCTAGTTTTTTTACCGAAATACGCAAAACATGAGGAATGATCATGGCGGGGCGGTGACAATGGTTCCTTAGGTCGTATTTTATGGCCCGGAAAAATTTTAGGCGATCGGGGTCCTGGGGTCCTGGGACCACTTGGAAGGCGTGGGCTATAGCACACGAAAATATGAGAATCAGACGGAATTCTAGTTTTTTGGCCGTAAAATGCAAAACATGAGGAAAGGTCATGGCGGGGCGGTGACTATGGTTCCTTAGGTCGTATTTGATGGCCCAGAAAATTTTTAGGTGATCCGGGTCCGGGGGTTCCGGGACCACTTGGAAGGCGTGGGCTAGCACACGAAAATATGGGAATCGGGCGGAATTCTAGTTTTTTGTCCGTAAAATGCAAACACTGAGGAACTATCATGGCGGGGCGGTGACTATGATTCCTTATGTCATATTTGATAGCCCGGATGGCGTGGGTTATAGCACACGAAAATATGGGAATCGGGTGGAATTCTAGATTTTTTCCCATAAAATGCAAAACATTAGGAACGGTCATGGCGCGACGGTGACTATGGTTCTTTAGGTCATATTTGATAGCCCGAAAAAATTTTAGGCGATCAGGGTCCGGGCGTCCCGGGACCACTTGGAAGGCGTGGGTTATATCACATGAAAATATGGGAATAAGGCGAAATTCTAGTTTTTTGGCCGAAAAACGCAAAAAATGAGGAACGATCATAGCAGGGTGGTGACTATGGTTCCTTAGTTCGTATTTGATGACCCCGAATAATTTAAGGCGATCCGAGTCCGCGGGGCCCATCCCACTCGGAAGGCGTGTGCTATAGCACAAGAAAATATGAGATTCGGGCGGAATTCTAGTTTTTTGGCTGTAAAATGCAAAATATGAGGAAAGGTCATGGCGGGGCGGTGACTATGGTTCCTTAGGTCGTATTTGATGGCCCGGAAAAAATTTAGGCGATCGGGGTCTAGGGGTCCCGGGACCACTTGGAAGGCGAGGGCTATGCACACGAAAATATGGGAATCGGGCGGAATTCTAGTTTTTTGGCCGTAAAATGCAACAAATGAGGAACGATCATGGCGGGGGGGTGTCTATTGTTCCTTAGGTCGTATTTGATGGTTCGGAAAATTTTTAGGCGATCGGGGTCTGAGGGTCCCGGGACCACTTGGAAGGCGTGGCTATAGCACACGAAAATATGGGAATCGGGCGGAATTCTATGTTTTTGGCCGTAAAAAACAAAAAAAAAAGGAGAAACGGACATGGAAAGGCGGTGACTATGATTTCTTAGGTCATATTTGATGGCCCGAGCAAATTTTAGGCGATCGGGGTCTGGGGGTCGCGGGACCACTTGGAAGGCGTGGGCTAGCACACGAAAATATGGGAATCGGGCGGAATTCTTATTTTTTTGCGGTAAAATGCAAAACAATTATGAACGATCATGGTGGGGCGGTGACTATGGTTCCTTAGGTCGTATTTGATGGCCCGGAAAAATTTTAGGCGATAGGGGTCCGGGAGTCCCGGGACCACTTGCAAGTCGCGGGTTATAGAACACGAAAATATGGGAATCAGGCGGAATTCTAGTTTTTTGGCCGTAAAATGCAAAACAACGAGGAATGGTCATGGCAGGGCGGTATCTATGGTTCTCAAGGTCGTATTTGATGGCCGGAAAAAATTTTAAGCAATCCGCGTCCGGGGTCCCCGGCCCACTCGGAAGGTGTGGGCTATAGCACACGAAAATATGGGAATCGGGCAGAATTTTAGGTTTTCTGCTGTAAAACGCAAAAAAAAAAAAGAAACGGTTATAGCAGGGCAGTGACTATGGTTCCTTAGGTCGTATTTGATGGCCCGAGAAAATTTTAGGCGATCGGGGTCTGGGGGTCCTAGGACCACTTGGAAGGCGTGGGATATAGCACACGAAAATATGGGAATCTAGCGGAATTCTAAATTTTTTGGCATAAAATGCAAAAAATGAGGAACGATCATGGCGGGGCGGTGACTATGGTTCCTTAGGTCTTATTTCATGGCCCGAAAATTTTTTAGGTGATCGAAGTCCGGGGGTCCCGGGACCACTTGGAATGCGCGGGCTATAGCATACGAAAATATGGGAATCAAGCGGAATTCTAGTTTTTTGGCCGTAAATCACAAAAAAATGAGGAACGGTCATGGCGGGCTGTGACTATGGTTTCTTAGGTCGTATTTGTTGGACCAGAAAATTTTAGGCTATCGGGGTCCGGGGTGTCCCAGGACCACTTGGAAGGCGTGGGCTATTGCAAACGAAAATATGGGAATCAGGTGGAATTCTAGTTTTTTAGCCGTAAAATGCAAAGAATGAGGAACGATCATTACGGGACGGTGACTATGGTTCCTTAGGACATATTTGATTGCCCGAAAAAATTTTAGGCGATCCGAGTCCGGGGGGCGGCCCACTCGGAAGGCGTGGGCACACACGAAAATATGGGAATCGGGCGGAATTCTAGTTTTTTGGCCACAAAATGCCAAATATGAGGAACGATCAAGGCGGGGCGGTGACTATGGTTCCTTAAGTCTTTTTTTATGGTACGGAAAAATTTTAGGCGATCGGGGTCCGTGGGTCCCGGGACCAGTTGGAATGCGTGGGCTATAGCACACGAAAATATGGGAATGGGGCGGAATTCTAGTTTTTTGGCCGAAAAATACAAAAAATGAGGAATAATCATGTTGGAGCAGTGACTATTGTTCTTTAGGTCGTATTTTATGGCCCTGAAAAATTTTAGGCGATCGGGGTCCGGGGGTCCCGGGACCACTTGGAAGGCGTGGGCTATAGCACACGGAAATATGGGAATCGGGCGGAATTCTAGTTTTTTTGCCGGGAAATGCAAAAAATGAGGAACGATCATGGCGGTGTGGTGACTATGGTTCCTTAGGTCGTATATGATGGCCCGAAAAAATTTTAGGGGATCGGGGTCCAGGGGTCCTAGGACCACTTGGAAGGCGTGGGCTATAGCACACGAAAATTTGGGAATCGGGCGGAATTCTAGTTTTTTGGCCGTAAAATGCAAAAAATGAGGAACGATCATGGCGGGGTGGTGACTATGGTTCCTTAAGTCTTATTTGATGGCGCGTAAAAATTAAAATGCAAAACAACGTGGAACGGTCATGGTAGGGCGGTATCTATGGTTCTCAAGGTCGTATTTAATGGCCCAAAATTTTTTTAAGCAATCCGCGTCCGGGGATCCTGGCCCACTCGGAATGTGTGGGCTATAGCACACGCAAATATGGGAATCAGACGGAATTCTAGTGTTTTGGCCGTTAAATGCAAAACATGAGGAAAGGTCATGGCGGGGTGGTGTCTATGGTTCCTTAGGTCGTATTTAATGGCCCGAAAGTATTTTAGGGAATCCAGTTCCGGGGGCCCCTACCCACTGGGGAGGCATGGGCTATAGTAAACGAAAATATGGGAATCATGCACACTTCTAGTTTTTTGGCCCAAAAAAGCAAAATATGAGGAACGATCATGGCGGGGCGGTGACTATGGTTCCTTAGGTCGTATTTGATTGCCCGGAAAAATTTTAGGCGATCGGGGTCCTGGAGTCCCGGGACCACTTGGAAGGCGTGGGCTATAGCACACGAAAATATGGGAATCAGGCGAAATTCTAATTTTTTGGCCGTAAAACGCAAAATATGAGGAATGGTAATGGCGGGGCGGTAACTATGGTTCTTTAGGTCGTATTTCATGGCCCGGAAAAATTTTAGACGTTCGGGGTCCGGGGGCCCACGCATACTTGGAAGGCGTGGGCTATAGCACACGAAAATATGGGAATCGGGCGGAATTCTAGTTTTTTGGCCGTAAAATGCAAAACATGAGGAAAGGTCATGGCGGGGCGGTGACTATGGTTCCTTAGGTCGTATTTTATGGTCCGGAAAAATCTTAGGCGATCGGGGTCTGGGGGTTCCGGGACCACTTGAAGGCGTGGGCTAGCACCCGAAAATATGGGAATCGGGAATAATTCTAGTTTTTTGGCCGTAAAATGCAAAACATGAGGAAATCTCATGGCGGGGTCGGTGACTATGGTTCCTTAGGTCGTATTGGATGGCCCGGAAAAATGTTAGGCGTTCGGGGTCCGAGGGTCCCGGGACCACTTGAAAGACGTGGGCAAACGAAAATATGGGAATCAGACGGAATTATAGTTTTTTGGCCAAAAAATTCAAAAAATGAGGAACGATCATGGCGGGGAGGTGACTATGGTTCCTTAGGTCTTATTTGATGGCCCAGAAAATTTTTAGGCGATCGGTGTCTGGAGGTCCCCGGGACCACTTGGAAGGTGTGGGCTATATAGCACACGAAAATATGGGAATCAGGCGGAAATCTATTGTTTTGGCCGTAAAATGTAAAAATTGAGGAACGATTATAGTGGGGCGGTGACTATGGTTCCTTAGGTCTTATTTGATGGCCCGAAAAAATTAAAACGCAAAACAACGTGGAACGGTCATGGTACGACGGTATCTATGGTTCTCAAGGTCGTATTTGATGGCCCGAAATTTTTTTAAGCAATCCGCGTCCGGGTATCCTGGCCGACTCGGAATGTGTGTGCTATAGCACACGCAAATATGGGAATCGGACGGAATTCTAGTGTTTAGGCCGTAAAATGCAAAACATGAGGAAAGGTCATGGCGGGGTGGTGACTATGATTCCTTAGGTCGTATTTAATGGCCCGAAAGCTTTTTAGGGAATCCAGTTCCGGGGGCCCCTACCCACTGGGGAGGCGTGGGCTATAGTAAACGAAAATATGGGAATCATGCAAACTTTTAGTTTTTTGGCCCAAAAAGGCAAAATATGAGGAACGATCATGGCGGGCGGTGACTGTGGTTCCTTAGGTCGTATTTGATGGACCGGAAAAATTTTAGGCGATCGGGGACCGGGGGTCCCCGGACCACTTGGAAGGCGTGGGCTTTAGCTCACGAAAATATGGGAATCGGGCGGAATTCTAGTTTTTTTGCCGGGAAATGCAAAAAATGAGGAACGATCATGGCGGTGCGGTGACTATGGTTCATTAGGTCGTATATGATGGCCCGAAAACATTTTAGGGGATCGGGGTCCAGGGGTCCCGGGACCACTTGGAAGGTGTGGGCTATAAAGCACACGAAAATATGGGAATCGGGCAGAAATCTATTGTTTTGGCCGTAAAATGCAAAAAATGAGGAATGGAAATGGCGGGGTGGTAACTATGGTTCTTTAAGTCTTATTTGATGGCCTGAAAAAATTAAAATGCAAAACAACGTGGAACGGTCATGGTAGGGTTGTATCTATGGTTCTCAAGGTCGTATTTGATGGCCCGAAAATTTTTTAAGCAATCCGCGTCCGGGGATTCTGGCCCACTCGGAATGTGTGGGCTATAGCACACGCAAATATGGGAATCGGACGGAATTCTAGTGTTTTGGCTGTTAAATGCAAAACATGAGGAAAGGTCATGGCGGGGTGGTGACTATGGTTCCTTAGGTCGTATTTAATGGCCCGAAAGTTTTTTAGGGAATCCAGTTCCGGGGGCCCCTACCCACTGGGGAGGCGTGGGCTATAGTAAACGAAAATATGGGAATCATGCAAACTTATAGTTTTTTGGCCCAAAAAAGCAAAATATGAGGAACGATCATGGTGGGGAGGTGACTATGGTTCCTTAGGTCGTATTTGATGGACCGGAAAAATTTTAGGCGATCGGGGTCCCGGAGTCCCGGGACCACTTGGAAGGCGTGGGCTATAGCACACGAAAATATGGGAATCAGGCGAAATTCTAATTTTTTGGCCGTAAAACGCAAAATATGAGGAATGGTAATGGCGGGGCGGTAACTATGGTTCTTTAGGTCGTATTTCATGGCCCGGAAAATTTTTAGACGTTCGGGGTCCGGGGGCCCACGCACACTTGGAAGGCGTGGGCTATAGCACACGAAAATATGGGAATCGGGCGGAATTCTAGTTTTTTGGCCTTAAAATGCAAAACATGAGGAAAGGTCATGGCGGGGCGGTGACTATGGTTCCTTAGGTCGTATTTTATGGTCCGCAAAAATCTTAGGCGATCGGGGTCCGGGGGTTCCTGGACCACTTGAAGGCGTGGGCTAGCACACGAAAATATGGGAATCGGACATAATTCAAGTTTTTTGGCCGTAAAATGCAAAACATGAGGAAAGCTCGTGGAGGGGTCGGTGACTATGGTTCCTTAGGTCGTATTGGATGGCCCGGAAAAATGTTAGGCGTTCGGGGTCCGAGGGTCCGGGGACCACTTGAAAGGCTTGGGCAAACGAAAATATGGGAATCGGACGGAATTATAGTTTTTTGGCCGAAAAATTCAAAAAATGAGGAACGATCATGGCGGGGAGGTGACTATGGTTCCTTAGGTCTTATTTGATGGCCTAGAAAATTTTTAGGCGATCGGTGTCCGGAGGTCCCCGGGACCACTTGGAAGGTGTGGGTTATATAGCACACGAAAATATGGGAATCGGGCGGAAATCTATTGTTTTGGCCGTAAAATGTAATAATTGAGGAACGATCATAGTGGGGTGGTGACTATGGTTCCTTAGGTCTTATTTGATGGCCCGAAAAATTTTTAGGTGATCGGAGTCCGGGGGTCCCTGGACCACTTGGAATGCGCGGGCTATAGCACACGAAAATATGGGAATCAAGCGGAATTCTAGTTTTTTGCCCGTAAATCACAAAAAAATGAGGAACGGTCATGGCGGGGCTGTGACTATGGTTTCTTAGGTCGTATTTGATGGCCCAGAAAATTTTAGGCTATCGGGCTCCGGGGTGTCCTAGGACCACTTGGAAGGCGTGGGCTATTGCAAACGAAAATATGGGAATCGAGTGGAATTCTAGTTTTTTGGCCGTAAAATGCAAAGAATGAGGAACGATCATGACGGGACGGTGACTATGGTTCCTTAGGACGTATTTGATTGCCCGAAAAATTTTTAGGCGATCCGAGTCCGGGGGGCCGGCCCACTCGGAAGGCGTGGGCACACACGAAAATATGGGAATCGGGCGGAATTCTAGTTTTTTGGCCACAAAATGCCAAATATGAGGAACGATCAAGGAGGGGCGGTGACTATGGTTCCTTAAGTCTTTTTTTATGGTACGGAAAAATTTTAGGCGATCGGGGTCCGTGGGTCTCGGGACCAGTCGGAATGCGTGGGCTATAGCACACGAAAATATGGGAATCGGGCGGAATTCTAGTTTTTTCGCCGAAAAATACAAAAAATGAGGAATAATCATGGCGGAGCAGTGACTATCGTTCTTTAGGTCGTATTTTATGTCCCTGAAACATTTTAGGCGATCGGGGTCCGGGGGTCCCGGGACCACTTGGAAGGCGTGGGCTATAGCACACGAAAATATGGGAATCAGGCGGAATTCTAGTTTTTTTGCCGGGAAATGCAAAAAATGAGGAACGATCATGGCGGTGCGGTGACTATGGTTCCTTAGGTCATATATGATGGCCCAAAAAAATTTTAGGGGATCGGGGTCCTGGGACCACTTGGTAGGCGTGGGCTATAGCTCACGAAAATTTGGGAATCGGGCGGAATTCTAGTTTTTTGGCCGTAAAATGCAAAAAATGAGGAACGATCATGGCGGGGTGGTGACTATGGTTCCTTAAGTCTTATTTGATGGCCCGAAAAAATTAAAACGCAAAACAACGTGGAACGGTCATGGTAGGGCGGTATCTATGGTTCTCAAGGTCGTATTTGATGGCCCGAAAATTTTTTAAGCAATCCGCGTCCGGGGATCCTGGCCCACTCGGAATGTGTGGGCTATAGCACACGCAAATATGGGAATCAGACGGAATTCTAGTGTTTTGGCCGTAAAATGCAAAACATGAGGAAAGGTCCTGGCGGGTGGTGACTATGGTTACTTAGGTCGTATTTAATGGCCCGAAAGTTTTTTAGGGAATCCAGTTCCGGGGGCCCCTACCCACTGGGGAGGCGTGGGCAATAGTAAACGAAAATATGGGAATCATGCAAACTTCTAGTTTTTTGGCCCAAAAAAGCAAAATATGAGGAACGATCATGGCGGGGCGGTGACTATGGTTCCTTAGGTTGTATTTGATGGCCCGGAAAAATTTTAGGCGATAGGGGTCCCGGAGTCCCGGGACCACTTGGAAGGCGTGGGCTATAGCACACGAAAATATGGGAATCAGGCGAAATTCTAATTTTTTGGCCGTAAAATGCAAAATATGAGGAATGGTAATGGCGGGGCGGTAACTATGGTTCTTTAGGTCGTATTTCATGGCCCGGAAAATTTTTAGACGTTCGGGGTCCGGGGGCCCACGCACACTTGGAAGGCGTGGGCTATAGCACACAAAAATATGGGAATCAGGCGAAATTCTAGTTTTTTGGCCGTAAAATGCAAAACATGAGGAAAGGTCATAGCGGGGCGGTGACTATGGTTCCTTAGGTCGTATTTTATGGTCCGGAAAAATCTTAGGCGATCGGGGTCCGGGACCACTTGAAGGCGTGGGATAGCACACGAAAATATGGGAATCGGGCATAATTCTAGTTGTTTGGCCGTAAAATGCAAAACATGAGGAAAGCTCATGGCGAGGTTGGTGACTATGGTTCCTTAGGTCGTATTGGATGGCCCGGAAAAATTTTAGGCGTTCGGGGTCCAAGGGTCCTGCGACCACTTGAAAGGCGTGGGCAAACGAAAATATGGAAATCGGACGGAATTATAGTTTTTTGGCCGAAAAATTCAAAAAATGAGGAACGATCATGGCGGGGAGGTGACTATGGTTCATTAGGTCTTATTTGATGGCCCAGAAAAATTTTAGGCGATCCGAGTCCGGGGGGGCCAGCCCACTCGGAAGGCGTGGGCACACACGAAAATATGGGAATCGAGCGGAATTCTAGTTTTTTGGCCACAAAATGCCAAATATGAGGAACAATCAAGGAGGGGCGGTGACTATGGTTCCTTAAGTCTTTTTTTATGGTACGGAAAAATTTTAGGCGATCGGGGTCCGTGGGGCCCGGGACCAGTCGGAATGCGTGGGCTATAGCACACGAAAATATGGGAATGGGGCGGAATTCTAGTTTTTTGGCCGAAAAATACAAAAAATGAGGAATAATCATGGCGGCGCAGTGACTATTGTTCTTTAGGTCGTATTTTATGGCCCTGAAAAATTTTAGGCGATCGGGGTCCGGGGGTCCCGGGACCACTTGGAAGGCGTGGGCTATAGCACACGAAAATATGGGAATCGGGCGGAATTCTAGTTTTTTTGCCGGGAAATGCAAAAAATGAGGAACGATCATGGCGGTGCGGTGACTATGGTTCCTTAGGTCGTATATGATGGCCCGAAAATATTTTCGGGGATCGGGGTCCAGGGGTCCTGGGACCACTTGGAAGGCGTGGGCTATAGCACACGAAAATTTAGGAATCGGGCGGAATTCTAGTTTTTTGGCCGTAAAATGCAAAAAATGAGGAACGATCATGGCGGGGTGGTGACTATGGTTCCTTAAGTCTTATTTGATGGCCCGAAAAAATTAAAACGCAAAACAACGTGGAACGGTCATGGTAGGGCGGTATCTATGGTTCTCAAGGTCGTATTTGATGGCCCGAAAATTTTTTAAGCAATCCGCGTCCGGGGATCCTGGCCCACTCGGAATGTGTGGGCTATAGCACACGCAAATATGGGAATCAGACGGAATTCTAGTGTTTTGGCCGTAAAATGCAAAACATGAGGAAAGGTCCTGGCGGGTGGTGACTATGGTTACTTAGGTCGTATTTAATGGCCCGAACGTTTTTTAGGGAATCCAGTTCCGGGAGCCCCTACCCACTGAGGAGGCGTGGGCTATAGTAAACGAAAATATGGGAATCATGCAAACTTCTAGTTTTTTGGCCCAAAAAAGCAAAATATGAGGAACGATCATGGCGGGGCGGTGACTATGGTTCCTTAGGTTGTATTTGATGGCCCGGAAAAATTTTAGGCGATAGGGGTCCCGGAGTCCCGGGACCACTTGGAAGGCGTGGGCTATAGCACACGAAAATATGGGAATCAGGCGAAATTCTAATTTTTTGGCCGTAAAATGCAAAATATGAGGAATGGTAATGGCGGGGCGGTAACTATGGTTCTTTAGGTCGTATTTCATGGCCCGAAAAATTTTTAGACGTTCGGCATTCGGGGGCCCACGCACACTTGGAAGGCGTGGGCTATAGCACACAAAAATATGGGAATCAGGCGAAATTCTAGTTTTTTGGCCGTAAAATGCAAAACATGAGGAAAGGTCATAGCGGGGCGGTGACTATGGTTCCTTAGGTCGTATTTTATGGTCCGGAAAAATCTTAGGCGATCGGGGTCCGGGACCACTTGAAGGCGTGGGATAGCACACGAAAATATGGGAATCGGGCATAATTCTAGTTGTTTGGCCGTAAAATGCAAAACATGAGGAAAGCTCATGGCGGGGTTGGTGACTATGGTTCCTTAGGTCGTATTGGATGGCCCGGAAAAATGTTAGGCGTTCGGGGTCCAAGGGTCCTGCGACCACTTGAAAGGCGTGGGCAAACGAAAATATGGAAATCGGACGGAATTATAGTTTTTTGGCCGAAAAATTCAAAAAATGAGGAACGATCATGGCGGGGAGGTGAATATGGTTCATTAGGTCTTATTTGATGGCCCAGAAAAATTTTAGGCGATCCGAGTCCGGGGGGGCCAGCCCACTCGGAAGGCGTGGGCACACACGAAAATATGAGAATCGAGCGGAATTCTAGTTTTTTGGCCACAAAATGCCAAATATGAGGAACGATCAAGGCGGGGCGGTGACTATGGTTCCTTAAGTCTTTTTTTATGGTACGGAAAAATTTTAGACGATCGGGGACCGTGGGGCCCGGGACCAGTCGGAATGCGTGGGCTATAGCACACTAAAATATGGGAATGGGGCGGAATTCTAGTTTTTTGGCCGAAAAATACAAAAAATGAGGAATAATCATGGCGGCGCAGTGACTATTGTTCTTTAGGTCGTATTTTATGGCCCTGAAAAATTTTAGGCGATCGGGGTCCGGGGGTCCCGGGACCACTTGGAAGGCGTGGGCTATAGCACACGAAAATATGGGAATCGGGCGGAATTCTAGTTTTTTTGCCGGGAAATGCAAAAAAGGAGGAACGATCATGGCGGTGCAGTGACTATGGTTCCTTAGGTCGTATATGATGGCCCGAAAATATTTTCGGGGATCGGGGTCCAGGGGTCCTGGGACCACTTGGAAGGCGTGGGCTATAGCACACGAAAATTTAGGAATCGGGCGGAATTCTAGTTTTTTGGCCGTAAAATGCAAAAAATGAGGAACGATCATGGCGGAGTGGTGACTATGGTTCCTTAAGTCTTATTTGATGGCCCGAAAAAATTAAAACGCAAAACAACGTGGAACGGTCATGGTAGGGCGGTATCTATGGTTCTCAAGGTCGTATTTGATGGCCCGAAATTTTTTAAGCAATCCGCGTCCGGGGATCCTGGCCCACTCGGAATGTGTGGGCTATAGCACACGCAAATATGGGAATCAGACGGAATTCTAGTGTTTTGGCCGTAAAATGCAAAACATGAGGAAAGGTCATGGCGGGGTGGTGACTATGGTTCCTTAGGTCGTATTTAATGGCCCGAAAGTTTTTTAGGGAATCCAGTTCCGGGGGCCCCTACCCACTGGGGAGGCGTGCGCTATAGTAAACGAAAATATGGGAATCATGCAAACTTCTAGTTTTTTGGCCCAAAAAAGCAAAATATGAGGAACGATCTTGGCGGGGTGGTGACTATGGTTCCTTAGGTCGTATTCGATGGCCCAGAAAATATTTAGGCGATCGGGGTCCCGGAGTCCCGGGACCACTTGGAAGGCGTGGGATATAGCACACGAAAATATGGGAATCAGGCAAAATTCTAATTTTTTGGCCGTAAAACGCAAAATATGAGGAATGGTAATGGCGGGGCGGTAACTGTGGTTCTTTAGGTCGTATTTCACGGCCCGGAAATTTTTTAGATGTTCGGGGTCCGGGGGCCCACGCACACTTGGAAGGCGTGGGCTATAGCACACGAAAATATGGGAATAGGGCGGAATTCTAGTTTTTTGGCCGTAAAATGCAAAACATGAGGAAAGGTCATGGCGAGGCGGTGACTATGGTTCCTTAGGTCGTATTTTATGGTCCGGAAAAATCTTAGGCGATCGGGGTCCGGGGGTTCCGGGACCACTTGAAGGCGTGGGCTAGCACACGAAAATATGGGAATCGGGCATAATTCTAGTTTTTTGGCCGTAAAATGCAAAACATGAGGGAAGCTCATGGCGGGGTCGGTGACTATGGTTCCTTAGGTCATATTGGATGGCCCGGAAAAATGTTAGGCGGTCGGGGTCCGAGGGTCCCGGGACCACTTGAAAGGCGTGGGAAAACGAAAATATGGGAATCGGACGGAATTATAGTTTTTTGGCCGAAAAATTCAAAAAATGAGGAACGATCATGGAGGGGAGGTGACTATGGTTCCTTAGGTCTTATTTGATGGCCCAGAAAATTTTTAGGCGATCGTTGTACGGAGGTCCCGGGACCACTTGGAAGGTGTGGGCTATATTATATAGCACACGAAAATATGGGAATCGGGCGGAAATCTATTGTTTTGGCCGTAAAATGCAAAAAATGAGGAACGATCATGGTGGGATGGTGACTATGGTTCATTAAGTCTTATTTGATGGCCCGAAAAAATTAAAACGCAAAACAACGTGGAACGGTCATGGTAGGGAAGTATCTATGGTTCTCAAGGTCGTATTTGATGGCCCGAAAATTTTTTAAGTAATCCGCGTCCGGGGATCCTGGCCCACTCGGAATATGTGGGCTATAGCACACGCAAATATGGGAATCGGATGAAATTCTAGTGTTTTGGCCGTTAAATGCAAAACATGAGGAAAGGTCATGGCAGGGTGGTGACTATGGTTCCTTAGGTCGTATTTAATGGCCCGAAAGTTTTTTAGGGAATCCAGTTCCGGGGGCCCCTACCCACTAGGGAGGCGTGGGCTATAGTAAACGAAAATATGGGAATCATGCAAACTTCTAGTTTTTTGGCCCAAAGAAGCAAAATATGAGGAACGATCATGGCGGGGAGGTGACTATGGTTCCTTAGGTCGTATTTGATGGACCGAAAAATTTTTAGGCGATCGGGGTCCCGGAGTCCCGGGACCACTTGGAAGGCGTGGGCTATAGCCCACGAAAATATGGGAATCAGGCGAAATTCTAATTTTTTGGCCGTAAAATGCAAAATATGAGGAATGGTAATGGGGGGGCGGTAACTATGGTTCTTTAGGTCGTATTTCATGGCCCGGAAAATTTTTAGATGTTCGGGGTCCGGGGGCCCACGCACACTTAGAAGGCGTGGGCTATAGCACACGAAAATATGGGAATCGGGCGGAATTCTAGTTTTTTGGCCGTAAAATGCAAAACATGAGGAAAGGTCATGGCGGGGCGGTGACTATGGTTCCTTAGGTCGTATTTTATGGTCCGGAAAAATCTTAGGCGATCGGGGTCCGGGGGTTCCGGGACCACTTGAAGGCGTGGGCTAGCACACGAAAATATGGGAATCGGGCATAATTCTAGTTTTTTGGCCGTAAAATGCAAAACATGAGGAAAGCTCATGGCGGGGTCGGTGACTATGGTTCCTTAGGTCGTATTGGATGGCCCGGAAAAATGTTAGGCGTTCGGGGTCCGAGGGTTCCGGGACCACTTGAAAGGCGTGGGCAAACGAAAATATGGAAATCAGACGGAATTATAGCTTTTTTGGCCGAAAAATTCAAAAAATGAGGAACGATCATGGCAGGGAGGTGACTATGGTTCCTTAGGTCTTATTTGATGGCCCAGAAAATTTTTAGGCGATCGGTGTCTGGAGGTCCCGGAACCACTTGGAAGGTGTGGGCTATATAGCACACGAAAATATGGGAATCACGCGAAAATCCATTGTTTTGGCCGTAAAATGTAAAAAATGAGGAACGATCATGGCGGGATGGTGACTATGGTTCCTTAAGTCTTATTAGATGGCCCGAAAATTTTTTAGGTGATCGGAGTCCAGGGGTCCCGGGACCACTTGGAATGCGCGGGCTATAGCACACGAAAATATGGGAATCAAGTGGAATTCTAGTTTTTTGGCCGTAAATCACAAAAAAATGAGGAACGGTCATGGCGGGGCTGTGACTATGGTTTCTTAGGTCGTATTTGATGGCCCAGAAAATTTTAGGCTATCGGGGTCCGGGGTGTCCTAGGACCACTTGGAAGGCGTGGGCTATTGCAAACGAAAATATGGGAATCGGGTGGAATTCTAGTTTTTTGGCCGTAAAATGCAAAGAATGAGGAACGATCACGACGGGACGGTAACTATGGTTCCTTAGGACGTATTTGATTGCTCAAAAAATTTTTAGGCGATCCGAGTCCGGGGGGCCGGCCCACTCGGAAGGCGTGGGCACACACGAAAATATGGGAATCGGGCGGAATTCTAGTTTTTTGGCCACAAAATGCCAAATATGAGGAACGATCAAGGCGGGGCGATGACTATGGTTCCTTAAGTCTTTTTTTATGGTACGGAAAAATTTTAGGCGATCGGGATCCGTGGGGCCCGGGACCAGTCGGAATGCGTGGGCTATAGCACACGAAAATATAGGAATGGGGCGGAATTCTAGTTTTTTTGGCCGAAAAATACAAAAAAAGAGGAATAATCATGGCGGAGCAGTGACTATTGTTCTTTAGGTCGTATTTTATGGCCCTGAATATTTATAGACGATCGGGGTCCAGGGGTCCCGGGACCACTTGGATGGCGTCGGCTATAACACACGAAAATATGGGAATCGGGCGGAATTCTAGTTTTTTTGCCGGGAAATGCAAAAAATGAGGAACGATCATGGCGGTGCGGTGACTATGGTTCCTTAGGTCGTATATGATGGTCCAAAAAAATTTTAGGGGTCCTGGGACCACTTGGAAGGCTTGGGCTATAGCACACGAAAATTTGGGAATCGGGCGAAATTCTAGTTTTTTGGCCGTAAATGCAAAAAATGAGGAACTATCATGGCGGGGTGGTGACTATGGTTCCTTAAGTCTTATTTGATGGCTCGAAAAAATTAAATGCAAAACAACGTGGAACGGCCATTGTAGGGCGGTATCTATGGTTCTCACGGTCGTATTTGATGGCCTTAAAAATTTTTAAGCAATCCGCGTCCGGGGATCCTGACCCACTTGGAATGTGTGGGCTATAGCACACGCAAATATGGGAATCGGACGGAATTCTAGTGTTTTGGCCGTAAAATGCAAAACATGAGGAAAGGTCATGGCGGGGTGGTGACTATGGTTCCTTAGGTCATATTTAATGGCCCGAAAGTTTTTTAGGGAATCCAGTTCCGGGGGCCCCTACCCACTGGGGAGGCGTGGGCAATAGTAAACGAAAATATGGGAATCATGCAAACTTCTAGTTTTTTGGCCCAAAAAAGCAAAATATGAGGAACGATCATGGCGGGGCGGTGACTATGGTTCCTTAGGTAGTATTTGATGGCCCGGAAAAATTTTAGGCGATCGGGGTCCCGGAGTCCCGGGACCACTTGGAAGGCGTGGGCTATAGCACACGAAAATATGGGAATCAGGCGAAATTATAATGTTTTGGCCGTAAAACGCAAAATATGAGGAATGGTAATGGCGGGGCGGTAACTATGGTTCTTTAGGTCGTATTTCATGGCCCGGAAATTTTTAGACGTTCGGGGTCCGGGGGCCTACGCGCACTTGGAAGGCGTGGGCTATAGCACATGAAAATATGGGAATCGGGCGGAATTCTAGTTTTTGGCCGTAAAATGCAAAACATGAGGAACGGTCATGGCGGGGCGGTGACTAAGGTTCCTTAGGTCGTATTTTATGGTCCAGAAAAATCTTAGGCGATCGGGGTCCGGGGGTTCCGGGACCACTTGAAGGCGTGGGCTAGCACACGAAAATATGGGAATCGGGCATAATTCTAGTTTTTTGACGGTAAAATGCAAAATATGAGGAAAGCTCATGGCGGGGTCGGTGACTATGGTTCCTTAGGTCGTATTGGATGGCCCGGAAAAATGTAAGGCATTCGGGGTCTGAGGCTCCCGGGACCACTTGAAAGGCGTGGGAAAACGAAAATATGGGAATCGGACGGAATTATAGTTTTTTGGCCGAAAAATTCAAAAAATGAGGAACGATCATGGCGGGGAGGTGACTATGGTTCCTTAGGTCTTATTTGATGGCCCAGAAAATTTTTAGGCGATCGGTGTCCGGAGGTCCCGGGACCACTTGGAAGGTGTGGGCTATATAGCACACGAAAATATGGGAATCGGGCGGAAATCTATTGTTTTGGCCGTAAAATGTAAAAATTGAGGAACTATCATAGTGGGCCGGTGACTATGGTTCCTTAGGTCTTATTTGATGGCCCGAAAAAATTTTAGGTGATCGGAGTCCGGGGGTCCCGGGACCACTTGGAATGCGCGGGCTATAGCACACGAAAATATGGGAATCAAGCGAAATTCTAGTTTTTGGGTCGTAAATCACAAAAAAATGAGGAACGGTCATGGCGGGGCTGTGACTATGGTTTCTTAGGTCGTATTTGATGGCCCAGAAAATTTTAGTCTATCGGGGTCCGGGGTGTCCCAGGACCACTTGGAAGGCGTGGGCTATTGCAAACGAAAATATGGGAATCAGGTGGAATTCTAGTTTTTTGGCCGTAAAATGCAAAGAATGAGGAACGATCATGACGGGACGGTGACTATGGTTCCTTAGGACGTATTTGATTGCCCGAAAAATTTTTAGGCGATCCGAGTCCGGGGGGCCTGCCCACTCGGAAGGCGTGGGCACAAACGAAAATATGGGAATCGGGCGGAATTCTAGTTTTTTGGCCAAAAAATGCCAAATATGAGGAACGATCAAGGCGGGGTGGTGACTATGGTTCCTTAAGCCTTTTTTTATGGTACAGAAAAATTTTAGGCGAACGGGGTCCGTGGGGCCCGGGACCAGTCGGAATGCGTGGGCTAATAGCACACGAAAATATGGGAATGGGGCGGAATTCTAGTTTTTTTGCCGAAAAATACAAAAAATGAGGAACGATCATGGCGGTGCGGTGACTATGGTTCCTTAGGTCGTATATGATGGCCCGAAAGTTTTTTAGGGGATCGGGGTCCAGGGGTCCTGGGACCACTTGGAAGGCGTGGGCTATATCACACGAAAATTTGGGAATCGGGCGGAATTAGAGTTTTTTGGCCGTAAAATGTAAAAAATGTGGAACGATCATGGCGGGGTGGTGACTATGGTTCCTTAAGTCTTATTTGATGGACCGAAAAAATTATAACGCAAAACAACGTGGAACGGTCATTGTAGGGCGGTATCTATGGTTCTCAAGGTCGTATTTGATGGCCCGAAAATTTTTTAAGCAATCCGCGTCCGGGGATCCTGGCCCACTCGGAATGTGTGGGTTATAGCACACGCAAATATGGGAATCGGACGGAATTCTAGTGTTTTGGCCGTAAAATGCAAAACATGAGGAAAGGTCATGGCGGGGTGGTGACTATGGTTCCTTAGGTCATATTTAATGGCCCGAAAGGTTTTTAGGGAATCCAGTTCCGGGGGCCCCTACCCACTGGTGAGGCGTGGGCTATAGTAAACAAAAATATGGGAATCATGCAAACTTCTATTTTTTTGGCCCAAAAAAGCAAAATATGAGGAACGATCATGTCGGGGCGGTGACTATGTTCCTTAGGTCGTATTTGATGGCCCGGAAAAATTTTAGGCGATCGGGGTCCTGGAGTCCCGGGACCACTTGGAAGGCGTGGGCTATAGCACACGAAAATATGGGAATCAGGCGAAATTCTAATTTTTTGGCCGTAAAACGCAAAATATGAGGAATGGTAATGGCGGGGCGGTAACTATGGTTCTTTAGGTCGTATTTCATGGCCCGGAAAATTTTTAGACGTTCGGGGTCCGGGGGCCCACGCGCACTTGGAAGGCGTGGGCTATAGCACACGAAAATATGGGAATCGGGCGGAATTCTAGTTTTTTGGCCGTAAAATGCAAAACATAAGGAAAGGTCATGGCGGGGCGGTGACTATGGTTCCTTAGGTCGTATTTTATGGTCCGGAAAAATCTTAGGCGATCGGGGTTCGGGGGTTCCGGGACCACTTGAAGGCGTGGGCTAGCACACGAAAATATGGGAATCGGGCATAATTCTAGTTTTTTGGCTGTAAAATGCAAAACATGAGGAAAGCTCATGGCGGGGTCGGTGACTTTGGTTCCTTATGTCGTATTGGATGTCCCGGAAAAATGTTAGGCGTTCGGGGTCCGAGGGTCCCGGGACCATTTGAAAGGCGTGGGCAAACGAAAATATGAGAATCGGACGGAATTATAGTTTTTTGGCCGAAAAATTCAAAAAATGAGGATCGATCATGGCGGGGAGGTGACTATGGTTCCTTAGGTCTTATTTGATGGCCCAAAAACTTTTTAGGCGATCGGTGTCCGGAGGTCCTGGGACCACTTGGAAGGTGTGGGCTATATAGTACACGAAAATATGGGAATCAGGCGGAAATCAATTGTTTTGGCCGTAAAATGTAAAAATTGAGGAACGATCATAGTGGGGCGGTGACTATGGTTCCTTAGGTCTTATTTGATGGCCCGAGAAAGTTTTAGGTGATCGGAGTCCGGGGGTCCCGGGACCACTTGGAATGCGCGGGCTATAACACACGAAAATATGGGAATCAAGCGGAATTCTAGTTTTTTGGTCGTAAATCACAAAAAAAATGAGGAACGGTCATGGCGGGGCTGTGACTATGGTTTCTTAGGTCATATTTGATGGCCCAGAAAATTTTAGGCTATCGGGGTCCGGGGTGTCCCAGGACCACTTGGAAGACGTGGGCTATTGCAAACGAAAATATGAGAATCGGGTGGAATTCTAGTTTTTTGGCTGTAAAATGTAAAGAATGAGGAACGATCATGACGGGACGGTGACTATGGTTCCTTAGGATGTATTTGATTGCCCGAAAAAATTTTAGGCGATCCGAGTCCGCAGGGGCCGGCCCACTCGGAAGGCGAAGGCACACACGAAAATATGGGAATTGGGCAGAATTCTAGTTTTTTGGCCAAAAAATGCCAAATATGAGGAACGGTCATGGCAGGGCAGTATCTATGGTTCTCAAGGTCGTATTTGATTGCCCGAAATCTTTTTATGGATTCCGCATCCGGGGGTCCTGTCCCACTCGGAATGTGTGGGCTATAGCACACGAAAATATGGGAATGGGGCGGAATTCTAGTTTTTTGGCCGAAAAATACAAAAAATGAGGAATAATCATGGCGGAGCGGTGACTATGGTTCATTAGGTCGTATTTGATGGACCAGAAAAATTTTAGGCGATTCGGGGGTCTGGGGTCCCGGGACCACTTGGAAGGCATGGGCTATATAGCACACGAAAATATGGGAATCTGGCGGAATTCTAGTTTTTTGTCGAAAAACGCAAAAAATGTGGAACGATCATGGATGTGCGGTGACTAAGGTTCCTTAGGTCGTATATGATGGCCCGAAAAAATTTTAGGGGATCGGGGTCCAGGGGGCCCGGGACCACTCGGAAAGTGAGGGCTATGGCACACGAAAATATGGGAATCAGGCGTAATTCTAGTTTTTTGGCCGAAAAATGCAAAAAATGAGGAATAATCATGGCGGAGCACTGACTATTGTTCTTTAGATCGTATTATATGGCCCTGAAAAATTTTAGGCGATCGGGGTCCGGGAGTCCCGGGACCACTTGGAAGGCGTGGGCAGCACACGAAAATATGGGAATCGGGCGGAATTCTAGTTTTTTTGCCGAAAAATGCATAAAATGAGGAACGATCTTTGCGGTGCGATGACTATGGTTCCTTAGGTCGTATATGATGGCCCGAAAAATTTTTAGGGATCGGGGTTCAGGGATCCTGGGACCACTTGGAAGGCGTGGGCTATAGCATACGAAAATATGGGAATCGGGCGGAATTCTAGTTTTTTGGCCGTAAAATGCAAAAAATGAGGAACGATCATGGCGGGGTGGTGACTATGGTTCCTTAAGTCTTATTTGATGGCCCGGAAAAATTAAAACGCAAAACAACGTGGAGCGGTCATGGCAGGGCGGTATCTATGGTTCTCAAGGTCGTATTTGATGGCCCGAAATATTTTTAAGCAATCCGCATCCGGGGGTCCTGACCCACTCGGAATGTGTGGGCTATAGCACACGCAAATATGGGAATCAGACGAAATTCTAGTGTTTTGGCCGTAAAATGCAAAACATGAGGAAAGGTCATGGCGGGGTGGTGACTATGGTTCCTTAGGTCGTATTTAATGGCCCGAAAGGTTTTTAGGGAATCCAGTTCCGGGGGCCCCTACCCACTGGGGAGGCGTGGGCTATAGTAAACAAAAATATGGGAATCATGCAATCTTCTATTTTTTTTGCCCAAAAAAGCAAAATATGAGGAACGATCATGGCGGAGCGGTGACTATGGTTCATTAGGTCGTATTTGATGGACCAGAAAAATTTTAGGCGATCCGGGGATCTGGGGTCCCGGGACCACTTGGAAGGCATGGGCTATATAGCACACGAAAATATGGGAATCTAGCGGAATTCTAGTTTTTTTGTCGAAAAACGCAAAAAATGAGGAACGATCATGGCGGTGCGGTGACTAAGGTTCCTCAGGTCGTATATGATGGCCCGAAATAATTTTAGGGGATCGGGGTCCAGGGGGCCCGGGACCACTCGGAAAGCGAGGGCTATGGCACACGAAAATATGGGAATCAGGCGTAATTCTAGTTTTTTGGCCGAAAAATGCAAAAAATGAGGAATAATCATGGCGGAGCACTGACTATTGTTCTTTAGATCGTATTATATGGCCCTGAAAAATTTTAGACGATCGGGGTCCGGGAGTCCCGGGACCACTTGGAAGGCGTGGGCAGCACACGAAAATATGGGAATCGGGCGGAATTCTAGTTTTTTTGCCGAAAAATGCATAAAATGAGGAACGATCTTTGCGGTGCGATGACTATGGTTCCTTAGGTCGTATATGATGGCCCGAAAAAATTTTAGGGATCGGGGTTCAGGGATCCTGGGACCACTTGGAAGGCGTGGGCTATAGCATACGAAAATATGGGAATCGGGCGGAATTCTAGTTTTTTGGCCGTAAAATGCAAAAAATAAGGAACGATCATGGCGGGGTGGTGACTATGGTTCCTTAAGTCTTATTTGATGGCCCGGAAAAATTAAAACGCAAAACAACGTGGAACGGTCATGGCAGGGTGGTATCTATGGTTCTCAAGGTCGTATTTGATGGCCCGAAATATTTTTAAGCAATCCGCATCCGGGGGTCCTGACCCACTCGGAATGTGTGGGCTATAGCACACGCAAATATGGGAATCAGACGAAATTCTTGTGTTTTGGCCGTAAAATGCAAAACATGAGGAAAGGTCATGGCGGGGTGGTGACTATGGTTCCTTAGGTCGTATTTAATGGCCCGAAAGGTTTTTAGGGAATCCAGTTCCGGGGGCCCCTACCCACTGGGGAGGCATGGGCTATAGTAAACAAAAATATGGGAATCATGCAAACTTCTATTTTTTTTGCCCAAAAAAGCAAAATATGAGGAACGATCATGGCGGAGCGGTGACTATGGTTCATTAGGTCGTATTTGATGGACCAGAAAAATTTTAGGCGATCCGGGGGTCTGGGGTCCCGGGACCACTTGGAAGGCATGGGCTATATAGCACACGAAAATATGGGAATCTAGCGGAATTCTAGTTTTTTTGTCGAAAAACGCAAAAAATGAGGAACGATCATGGCGGTGCGGTGACTAAGGTTCCTCAGGTCGTATATGATGGCCCGAAATAATTTTAGGGGATCGGGGTCCAGGGGGCCTGGGACCACTCGGAAAGCGAGGGCTATGGCACACGAAAATATGGGAATCAGGCGTAATTCTAGTTTTTTGGCCGAAAAATGCAAAAAATGAGGAATAATCATGGCGGAGCACTGACTATTGTTCTTTAGATCGTATTATATGGCCCTGAAAAATTTTAGGCGATCGGGGTCCGGGAGTCCCGGGACCACTTGGAAGGCGTGGGCAGCACACGAAAATATGGGAATCGGGCAGAATTCTAGTTTTTTTGCCGAAAAATGCATAAAATGAGGAACGATCTTTGCGGTGCGATGACTATGGTTCCTTAGGTCGTATATGATGGCCCGAAAAATTTTTAGGGATCGGGGTTCAGGGATCCTGGGACCACTTGGAAGGCGTGGGCTATAGCATACGAAAATATGGGAATCGGGCGGAATTCTAGTTTTTTGGCCGTAAAATGCAAAAAATGAGGAACGATCATGGCGGGGTGGTGACTATGGTTCCTTAGGTCGTATTTAATGGCCCGAAAGGTTTTTAGGGAATCCAGTTCCGGGGGCCCCTACCCACTGGGGAGGCGTGGGCTATAGTAAACAAAAATATGGGAATCATGCAATCTTCTATTTTTTTTGCCCAAAAAAGCAAAATATGAGGAACGATCATGGCGGAGCGGTGACTATGGTTCATTAGGTCGTATTTGATGGACTAGAAAAATTTTAGGCGATCCGGGGGTCTGGGGTCCCGGGACCACTTGGAAGGCATGGGCTATATAGCACACGAAAATATGGGAATCTAGCGGAATTCTAGTTTTTTTGTCGAAAAACGCAAAAAATGAGGAACGATCATGGCGGTGCGGTGACTAAGGTTCCTCAGGTCGTATATGATGGCCCGAAATAATTTTAGGGGATCGGGGTCCAGGGGGCCTGGGACCACTCGGAAAGCGAAGGCTATGGCACACGAAAATATGGGAATCAGGCGTAATTCTAGTTTTTTGGCCGAAAAATGCAAAAAATGAGGAATAATCATGGCGGAGCACTGACTATTGTTCTTTAGATCGTATTATATGAACCTGAAAAATTTTAGGCGATCGGGGTCCGGGAGTCCCGGGACCACTTGGAAGGCGTGGGCAGCACACGAAAATATGGGAATCGGGCAGAATTCTAGTTTTTTTGCCGAAAAATGCATAAAATGAGGAACGATCTTTGTGGTGCGATGACTATGGTTCCTTAGGTCGTATATGATGGCCCGAAAAATTTTTAGGGATCGGGGTTCAGGGATCCTGGGACCACTTGGAAGGCGTGGGCTATAGCATACGAAAATATGGGAATCGGGCGAAATTCTAGTTTTTTGGCCGTAAAATGCAAAAAATGAGGAACGATCATGGCGGGGTGGTGACTATGGTTCCTTAGGTCGTATTTAATGGCCCGAAAGGTTTTTAGGGAATCCAGTTCCGGGGGCCCCTACCCACTGGGGAGGCGTGGGCTATAGTAAACAAAAATATGGGAATCATGCAATCTTCTATTTTTTTTGCCCAAAAAAGCAAAATATGAGGAACGATCATGGCGGAGCGGTGACTATGGTTCATTAGGTCGTATTTGATGGACCAGAAAAATTTTAGGCGATCCGGGGATCTGGGGTCCCGGGACCACTTGGAAGGCATGGGCTATATAGCACACGAAAATATGGGAATCTAGCGGAATTCTAGTTTTTTTGTCGAAAAACGCAAAAAATGAGGAACGATCATGGCGGTGCGGTGACTAAGGTTCCTCAGGTCGTATATGATGGCCCGAAATAATTTTAGGGGATCGGGGTCCAGGGGGCCCGGGACCACTCGGAAAGCGAGGGCTATGGCACACGAAAATATGGGAATCAGGCGTAATTCTAGTTTTTTGGCCGAAAAATGCAAAAAATGAGGAATAATCATGGCGGAGCACTGACTATTGTTCTTTAGATCGTATTATATGGCCCTGAAAAATTTTAGACGATCGGGGTCCGGGAGTCCCGGGACCACTTGGAAGGCGTGGGCAGCACACGAAAATATGGGAATCGGGCGGAATTCTAGTTTTTTTGCCGAAAAATGCATAAAATGAGGAACGATCTTTGCGGTGCGATGACTATGGTTCCTTAGGTCGTATATGATGGCCCGAAAAAATTTTAGGGATCGGGGTTCAGGGATCCTGGGACCACTTGGAAGGCGTGGGCTATAGCATACGAAAATATGGGAATCGGGCGGAATTCTAGTTTTTTGGCCGTAAAATGCAAAAAATAAGGAACGATCATGGCGGGGTGGTGACTATGGTTCCTTAAGTCTTATTTGATGGCCCGGAAAAATTAAAACGCAAAACAACGTGGAACGGTCATGGCAGGGTGGTATCTATGGTTCTCAAGGTCGTATTTGATGGCCCGAAATATTTTTAAGCAATCCGCATCCGGGGGTCCTGACCCACTCGGAATGTGTGGGCTATTGCACACGCAAATATGGGAATCAGACGAAATTCTTGTGTTTTGGCCGTAAAATGCAAAACATGAGGAAAGGTCATGGCGGGGTGGTGACTATGGTTCCTTAGGTCGTATTTAATGGCCCGAAAGGTTTTTAGGGAATCCAGTTCCGGGGGCCCCTACCCACTGGGGAGGCATGGGCTATAGTAAACAAAAATATGGGAATCATGCAAACTTCTATTTCTTTTTGCCCAAAAAAGCAAAATATGAGGAACGATCATGGCGGAGCGGTGACTATGGTTCATTAGGTCGTATTTGATGGACCAGAAAAATTTTAGGCGATCCGGGGGTCTGGGGTCCCGGGACCACTTGGAAGGCATGGGCTATATAGCACACGAAAATATGGGAATCTAGCGGAATTCTAGTTTTTTTGTCGAAAAACGCAAAAAATGAGGAACGATCATGGCGGTGCGGTGACTAAGGTTCCTCAGGTCGTATATGATGGCCCGAAATAATTTTAGGGGATCGGGGTCCAGGGGGCCTGGGACCACTCGGAAAGCGAGGGCTATGGCACACGAAAATATGGGAATCAGGCGTAATTCTAGTTTTTTGGCCGAAAAATGCAAAAAATGAGGAATAATCATGGCGGAGCACTGACTATTGTTCTTTAGATCGTATTATACGGCCCTGAAAAATTTTAGGCGATCGGGGTCCGGGAGTCCCGGGACCACTTGGAATGCGTGGGCAGCACACGAAAATATGGGAATCGGGCAGAATTCTAGTTTTTTTGCCGAAAAATGCATAAAATGAGGAACGATCTTTGCGGTGCGATGACTATGGTTCCTTAGGTCGTATATGATGGCCCGAAAAATTTTTAGGGATCGGGGTTCAGGGATCCTGGGACCACTTGGAAGGCGTGGGCTATAGCATACGAAAATATGGGAATCGGGCGGAATTCTAGTTTTTTGGCCGTAAAATGCAAAAAATGAGGAACGATCATGGCGGGGTGGTGACTATGATTCCTTAAGTCTTATTTGATGGCCCGGAAAAATTAAAACGCAAAACAACGTGGAACGGTCATGGCAGGGTGGTATCTATGGTTCTCAAGGTCGTATTTGATGGCCCGAAATATTTTTAAGCAATCCGCATCCGGGGGTCCTGACCAACTCGGAATGTGTGGGCTATAGCACACACAAATATGGGAATCAGACGAAATTCTAGTGTTTTGGCCGTAAAATGCAAAACATGAGGAAAGGTCATGGCGGGGTGGTGACTATGGTTCCTTAGGTCGTATTTAATGGCCCGAAAGGTTTTTAGGGAATCCAGTTCCGGGGGCCCCTACCCACTGGGGAGGCGTGGGCTATAGTAAACAAAAATATGGGAATCATGCAAACTTCTATTTTTTTTGCCCAAAAAAGCAAAATATGAGGAACGATCATGGCGGAGCGGTGACTATGGTTCATTAGGTCGTATTTGATGGACCAGAAAAATTTTAGGCGATCCGGGGGTCTGGGGTCCCGGGACCACTTGGAAGGCATGGGCTATATAGCACACGAAAATATGGGAATCTAGCGGAATTCTAGTTTTTTTGTCGAAAAACGCAAAAAATGAGGAACGATCATGGCGGTGCGGTGACTAAGGTTCCTCAGGTCGTATATGATGGCCCGAAAATATTTTAGGGGATCGGGGTCCAGGGGGCCTGGGACCACTCGGAAAGCGAGGGCTATGGCACACGAAAATATGGGAATCAGGCGTAATTCTAGTTTTTTGGCCGAAAAATGCAAAAAATGAGGAATAATCATGGCGGAGCACTGACTATTGTTCTTTAGATCGTATTATATGGCCGTGAAAAATTTTAGGCGATCGGGGTCCGGGAGTCCTGGGACCACTTGGAAGGCGTGGGCAGCACACGAAAATATGGGAATCGGGCGGAATTCTAGTTTTTTTGCTGAAAAATGCATAAAATGAGGAACGATCTTTGCGGTGCGATGACTATGGTTCCTTAGGTCGTATATGATGGCCCGAAAATTTTTTAGGGATCGGGGTTCAGGGATCCTGGGACCACTTGGAAGGCGTGGGCTATAGCATACGAAAATATGGGAATCGGGCGGAATTCTAGTTTTTTGGCCGTAAAATGCAAAAAATGAGGAACGATCATGGCGGGGTGGTGACTATGGTTCCTTAAGTCTTATTTGATGGCCCGGAAAAATTAAAACGCAAAACAACGTGGAGCGGTCATGGCAGGGCGGTATCTATGGTTCTCAAGGTCGTATTTGATGGCCCGAAATATTTTTAAGCAATCCGCATCTGGGGGTCCTGACCCACTCGGAATGTGTGGGCTATAGCACACGCAAATATGGGAATCAGACGAAATTCTAGTGTTTTGGCCGTAAAATGCAAAACATGAGGAAAGGTCATGGCGGGGTGGTGACTATGGTTCCTTAGGTCGTATTTAATGGCCCGAAAGGTTTTCAGGGAATCCAGTTCCGGGGGCCCCTACCCACTGGGGAGGCATGGGCTATAGTAAACAAAAATATGGGAATCATGCAAACTTCTATTTTTTTTGCCCAAAAAAGCAAAATATGAGGAACGATCATGGCGGGGCGGTGACTATGGTTCCTTAGGTCGTATTTGATGGCCCGGAAAAATTTTAGGCGATCGGGGTCCTGGAGACCCGGGACCACTTGATAGGCGTGGGCTATAGCACACGAAAATATGGGAATCAGGCGAAATTCTATTTTTTTGGCCGTAATACTCAAAATATGAGGAATGGTAATGGCGGGGTGGTAACTACGGTTCTTTAGGTCGTATTTCATGGCCCGGAAAATTTTTAGACGTTCGGGGTCCGGGGGCCCACGCGCACTTGGAAGGCGTGGGCTATAGCACACGAAAATATGGGAATCGGGCGGAATTCTAGTTTTTTGGCCGTAAAATGCAAAACATAAGGAAAGGTCATGGCGGGGCGGTGACTATGGTTCCTTAGGTCGTATTTTATGGTCCGGAAAAATCTTAGGCGATCGGGGTTCGGGGGTTCCGGGACCACTTGAAGGCGTGGGCTAGCACACGAAAATATGGGAATCGGGCATAATTCTAGTTTTTTGGCTGTAAAATGCAAAATATGAGGAAAGCTCATGGCGGGGTCGGTGACTATGGTTCCTTATGTCGTATTGGATGTCCCGGAAAAATGTTAGGCGTTCGGGGTCCGAGGGTCCTGGGACCATTTGAAAGGCGTGGGCAAACGAAAATATGAGAATCGGACGGAATTATAGTTTCTTGGCCGAAAAATTCAAAAAATGAGGAACGATCATGGCGGGGAGGTGACTATGGTTCCTTAGGTCTTATTTGATGGCCCAAAAACTTTTTAGGCGATCGGTGTCCGGAGGTCCTGGGACCACTTGGAAGGTGTGGGCTATATAGTACACGAAAATATGGGAATCAGGCGGAAATCAATTGTTTTGGCCGTAAAATGTAAAAATTGAGGAACGATCATAGTGGGGCGGTGACTATGGTTCCTTAGGTCTTATTTGATGGCCCGAAAAAGTTTTAGGTGATCGGAGTCCGGGGGTCCCGGGACCACTTGGAATGCGCGGGCTATAACACACGAAAATATGGGAATCAAGCGGAATTCTAGTTTTTTGGTCGTAAATCACAAAAAAATGAGGAACGGTCATGGCGGGGCTGTGACTATGGTTTCTTAGGTCATATTTGATGGCCCAGAAAATTTTAGGCTATCGGGGTCCGGGGTGTCCCAGGACCACTTGGAAGGCGTGGGCTATTGGAAACGAAAAAATGGGAATCGGGTGGAATTCTAGTTTTTTGGCCGTAAAATGCAAAGAATGAGGAACGATCATGACGGGACGGTGACTATGGTTCCTTAGGATGTATTTGATTGCCCGAAAAAATTTTAGGCGATCCGAGTCCGGGGGGCCGGCCCACTCGGAAGGCGAAGGCACACACGAAAATATGGGAATTGGGCAGAATTCTAGTTTTTTGGCCAAAAAATGCCAAATATGAGGAACGGTCATGGCAGGGCAGTATCTATGGTTCTCAAGGTCGTATTTGATGGCCCGAAATCTTTTTATGCAATCTGCATCCGGGGGTCCTGGCCCACTCGGAATGTGTGGGCTATAGCACACGAAAATATGGGAATGGGGCGGAATTCTAGTTTTTTGGCCGAAAAATACAAAAAATGAGGAATAATCATGGCGGAGCGGTGACTATGGTTCATTAGGTCGTATTTGATGGACCAGAAAAATTTTAGGCGATCCGGGGGTCTGGGGTCCCGGGACCACTTGGAAGGCATGGGCTATATAGCACACGAAAATATGGGAATCTGGCGGAATTCTAGTTTTTTTGTCGAAAAATGCAAAAAATGAGGAACGATAATGGCGGTGCGGTGACTAAGGTTCCTTAGGTCGTATATGATGGCCCGAAAAAATTTTAGGGGATCGGGATCCAGGGGGCCCGGGACCACTCGGAAAGCGAGGGCTATGGCACACGAAAATATGGGAATCAGGCGTAATTCTAGTTTTTTGGCCGAAAAATGCAAAAAATGAGGAATAATCATGGAGGAGCACTGACTATTGTTCTTTAGATCGTATTATATGGCCCTGAAAAATTTTAGGCGATCGGGGTCCGGGAGTCCCAGGACCACTTGGAAGGCGTGGGCTATAGCACACGAAAATATGGGAATCGGGCAGAATTCTAGTTTTTTTGCCGAAAAATGCATAAAATGAGGAACGATCTTTGCGGTGCGATGTCTATGGTTCCTTAGGTCGTATATGATGGCCCGAAAAAAATTTAGGGATCGGGGTTCAGGGATCCTGGGACCACTTGGAAGGCATGGGCTATAGCATACGAAAATATGGGAATCGGGCGGAATTCTAGTTTTTTCACCATAAAATACAAAAAATGAGGAACGATCATGGCGGGGTGGTGACTATGGTTCCTTAAGTCTTATTTGATGGCCCGGAAAAATTAAAACGCAAAACAACGTGGAACGGTCATGGCAGGGCGGTATCTATGGTTCTCAAGGTCGTATTTGATGGCCCGAAATTTTTTTAAGCAATCCGCATCCGTGGGTCCTGACCCACTCGGAATGTGTGGGCTATAGCACACGCAAATATGAGAATCAGACGAAATCTAGTGTTTTGACCGTAAAATGCAAAACATGAGGAAAGGTCATGGCGGGGTGGTGACTATGGTTCCTTAGGTGTTATTTGATGGCACGAAAATGTTTTAGGCAATCCAGTTCCGGAGGGCCTTACCCACTGGGGAGGCGTGGGCTATAGCAAACGAAAATATGGGAATCATGCAAACTTCTAGTTTCTTGGCCCAAAAAAGCAAAATATGAGGAATGATCATGGCGGGGTGGTGACTATGGTTCCTTAGGTCGTATTTAATGGCCCGTAAAAATTTTAGGCGATCGGGGTCCGGGAGTCCCGGGACCACTTGGAAGGCGTGGGCTATAGCACATGAAAATATGGGAATCAAGCGAAATTCTAATTTTTTGGCCGTAAAATGGAAAATATGAGGAATGGTAATGGCGGGGCGGTAACTATGGTTCTTTAGGTCGTATTTCATGGCCCAGAAACCTTTTAGACGTTCGGGGTCCGGGAGCCCACGCCCACTCGGAAGGCGTGGGCTATAGCACACGAAAATATGGGAATCGGGCGGAATTCTAGTTTTTTGTCCGTAAAATGCAAAACATGAGGAAAGGTCATGGAGGGGCGGAGACTATGGTTCCTTAGGTCGTATTTTATGGTCCGAAAAAATCTTATGCGATCGGAGTCTGGGGGTTTCGGGACCACTTGAAGGTGTGGGCTAGCACACGAAAATATTGGAATCGGGCATAATTCTAGTTTTTTTGCCGTAAAATGCAAAACATTAGGAAAGCTCATGGCGGGGTCGGTGACTATGGTTCCTTAGGTCGTATTGGATGGCTCAGAAAAATGTTAGTCGTTCGGGGTCCGGGGGTCCCGGGACCACTTGAAAGGCGTGGGTTATAACAAACAAAAATATGGGAATCGGGCAGAATTATAGTTTTTTGGCAGAAAAAATCAATAAATGAGGAACGATCATGGCGGGGAGGTGACTATGGTTCCTTAGGTCTTATTTGATGGCCCAAAAAATTTTTAGGCGATCGGTGTCCGGAGGTCCTGGGACCACTTGGAAGGTGTGGGCTATATAGTACACGAAAATATGGGAATCATGCGGAAATCAATTGTTTTGGCCGTAAAATGTAAAAATTGAGGAACGATCATAGTGGGCCGGTGACTATGGTTCCTTAAGTCTTTTTTTATGGTACGGAAAAATATTAGGCGATCGGGGTCCGGGAGCCCACGCCCACTCGGAAGGCGTGGGCTATAGCACACGAAAATATGGGAATCGGGCGGAATTCTAGTTTTTTGACCGAAAAACGCAAAACATGAGGAATGATCATGGCGAGGCAGTGACTATGGTTCATTAGGTCGTATTTGATGGACCAAAAAACTTTTAGATGATCCGGGGTGCCCGGGACCACTCGGAAGGCGAGGGCTATAGCACACGAAAATATGGGAATCGGGCGGAATTCTAGTTTTTTGGCCGAAAAATGCAAAAAAATGAGGAATAATCATGGTGGAGCAGTGACTATTGTTCTTTAGGCCGTATTTTATGGCCCTGAAAAATTTTAGGCGATCGGGGTCCGGGGGTCCCGTGTCCATTTGGAAGGCATGGGCTGCACACGAAAATATGGGAATCGGGCGGAATTCTAGTTTTTTTGCCGGAAAATGAAACAAATGAGGAACGATCATGGCGGGGTGGTGACTATGGTTCCTTAAGTTTTATTTGATGGCCCGGAAAAATTAAAACGTAAAACAACATGGAACGGTCATGGCAGGGCGGTATCTATGGTTCTCAAGGTCGTATTTGATGGCCCGAAAATTTTTTAAGCAATCCGCATCCGGGGGTCCTGGCCCACTCGGGATGTGTGGGCTATAGCACACGCAAATATGGGAATCGGACGGAATTCTAGTGTTTTGGCCGTAAAATGCCAAACATGAGAAAAGATCATGGCGGGGTGGTGACTATGGTTCCTTAGGTCGTATTTGATGGCCCAAAATATTTTTATGCAATCCAGTTCCGGGGGGCCCTACCCACTGGGGAGGCGTGGGCTATAGCAAACGAAAATATGGGAATCATGCAAACTTCTAGTTTTTTGGCCCAAAAAAGCAAAATATTAGGAATGATCATGGCGGGGCGGTGACTATGGTTCCTTAGGTCGTATTTAATGGCCCGTAAAAATTTTAGGCGATCGGGGTCCGGGAGTCCCAGAACCACTTGGAAGGCGTGGGCTATAGGACACGAAAATATGGGAATTAGGCAAAATTCTAATTTTTTGGCCGTAAAACGCAAAATATGAGGAATGGTAATGGCGGGGCGGTAACTATGGTTCTTTAGGTCGTATTTCATGGCCTGGAAAATTTTTAGACGTTCGGGGTCGCCCACGCCCACTCGGAAGGCGTGGGCTATATAGCACACGAAAATATGGGAATCGGGCGGAATTCTAGTTTTTTGGCCGTAAAATGCAAAACATGAGGAAAGGTCATGGCGGGGCGGTGACTATGGTTCCTTAGGTTGTATTTTATGGTCCGAAAAAATCTTAGGTGATCGGGGTCCGGGGTTTGGGGGACCACTTGAAGGAGTGGACTAGCACACGAAAATATGGGAATCGGGCATAATTCTAGTGTTTTGGCCGTAAAATGCCAAAAATTAATAAATGTCATGGCGGGGCGGTGACTATGGTTCCTTAGGTCGTATTTGATTTCCCGGAAAAAATTTAGGCGATCCGATTCCGGGGGGCCCTACCCACTGGGAAGGTGTGAGCTATAGAACACAAAAATATGGGAATCGGGCGGAATTCTAGTTTTTAGGCTGAAAAATTCAAAAAATGGGGAACGATGATGGTGGTGCAGTAACTATGGTTCCTTAGGTCGTATTTGATGGACCGAAAAACTTTTAGGCGATCCGAGCCTTGGGTGGACGACCCACTCGTAAGGCGTGGGCTATAGCACAAGAAAATATGGGAATCAGGCGGAATTTTATTTTTTTTGAAGAAAAACGCAAAAATGAGGAACGATCATGGTGGAGCGGTGACTATGGTTCATCATGTCGTATTTGATGGTCCGAAAAATTTTTAGACGAACCGAGTCCGGGGGGGCTGGCCCACACGGAAGACGTGGGTTATAGCACACGAAAATAAGGGAATCGGGTGGAATTCAAGATATTTTCCCAAAAAACGCAAAACATTAGGAAAAATGATGGCGGGGCGGTGACTATGGTTCCTTAAGTCATATTTGATGGCCCAGAAAAATTTTCGGCGATTAGGGCCCGGGCGTCCCGGGACCACTTGGAAGGCATGGGCTATAACACACGAAAATATGGGAATCGGGCAGAATTCTAGTTTTTTGGCCGTAAAATGCAAAAAATGAGGAAAGGACATGGCGGGTCGGTGACTATGGTTCCTTAGGTCTTATTTGATGGCTTGAAAAATTTTAGGCAATCGGGTTCCGGGGGGGCTATCCACTGGGAAGGCGTGGGCTATAGCACACGAAAATATGGGAATCAAGTGGAATTCTAGTTATTTTGGCCGTAAAATGCAAAAAATGAGGAACGTTCATGGCGGGGCGGTGACTATGGTTCCTTAGGTCGTATTTGATGGCCCGAACATTTTTTAGGCGATCCGAGTCGGGGGAGGTCGGCCCACTCGGAAGGCGTGGGCGCACACAAAAATATGGGAATCGGGCGAAATTCTAGTTTTTGGCCAAAAACGCAAAATATGAGGAACGATCATGGGGGGCGATGACTATAATTCCTTAGGTCGTATTTTATGGTACAGAAAAATTTTAGGCGATCGGGGTCCAGGGGGCCCGTGAACACTCGGAATGCGTGGGCTATAGCATAAGAAAATATGGGAATCGCGCGGAAATCTAGTTTTTCGGCCGTAAATTGCAAAAAATGAGGAACGATCATGGCGAGGCGGTGACTATGGTTCCTTAGGTCATATTTGATGGTATGGAAAAGTGTTAGGCGATCGGGGTCCGAGGGGCCCTGGACCACTCGGAATGCGTGGGCTATAGCAGACGAAAATATGGGAATCGCACGGAATTCTAGTTTTTTTACCGAAAAACGCTAAACATGAGGAATGATCATGGCGGGGCGATGACTATGGTTCATTAGGTCGTATTTGATGGCCTGGAAAAATGTTAGGCGATCCGGAGTCTGGGGGTCCCGGGAACACTTGGAAGGCGTGGGCTATAGCACACGAATCGCGCGGAATTCTAGTTTTTTTGCCATAAAATGCAAAAAATGAAGAAAGGTCATGACGGGTCAGTGACCATGGTTCCTTTGGTCGTATGTGATGGCCCAGAAAACTTTTAGGCGATCCGGGGTCCGGTGGTCCCGGGACCACTTGGAAGGGGTGGGCTATAGCACACGAAAATATGGGAATCGGGCGGAATTCTAGTTTTTTTGCCAAAAAATGCATAAAATGAGGAATGATCATTGCGGCGCGATGACTATAGTTCCTTAGGTCATATATGATGGCCCGAAAATTTTTTAGGCGATCACAGTTTGGGGGGGCTGGCCCACTCGGAATGCGTGGGCTATTGCACACGAAAATATGAAAATCGGGCGGAATTCTTGTTTTTGGCCGAAAAATGCAAAAAATGAGGAACGATCATGGTGGGGCGGTGTCTATGGTTCCTTATGTCATATTGGATGGCCAGGAAAAGTTTTAGGCGAATCGAGTCCGGCGGGGGCCGGCATACACGGAAGGCATGGGCTATAGCACACGAAAACATGGGAATCCGGTGGAATTCTAGGTTTATTCTTGAAAAACGCAAAACAATAGGAACGATCATGGCGGGGAGGTGACTATTGTTCCTTATGTCGTATTTGATGGCCCAGAAAAATATTAGGCGATTAGGGTTCGAGCGTCTCGGTACCACTTGGAAGGCGTGGGCTATAGCACATGAAAATATGGGAATCAGGTGGAATTCTAGTTTTTTTGCCATAAAATGCAAAAAATGAGGAAAGGTCATGGCGGTGCAGTGACCATGGTTCCTTTGGTCGTATTTGATGGCCTGGAAAAATTTTAGGCAATCCGGCTCCCGGGGGGTTACCCACTGGGAAGGCGTGGGCTATATCAAACGAAAATATGGGAATCAGGCGAAATTTTAGGTTTTTGGCCGAAAAACGCATAAAATGAGGAACGATCATGGCAGGGCGGTGACTATGGTTCTTTAGGTCATATTTTCTGGCCCTAAAAAATTTTAAGCGATCGGGGTCCGAGGGTCCCTGGACCACTTGGAAGGCGTGGACTATAGCACATGAAAATATGGGAATCGGGCGGAATTCTAGTTTTTTGGATGTAAAATTCAGAATATGAGGAAAGGTCATGGCAGGGCGGTGACTATGGTTCCTTAGGTCGTATTTGATGGTCCGAAATGTTTTTAGGCGAACGGGGTCTGGGGGTCCTGGACCACTTGGAAGGCGTGGGCTATAGCACAAGTAAATATGGGAATCAGTTGGAATTCTAATTTTTTGGCCGTAAAATGCAAAATATGAGGGAACGATCATGGAGGGGTGTTGACTATGGTTCCTTAGATCGTATTTGATGCCCCGGAAATAGTTTAGTTGATCGGGGTCTGGGAGTCCCGGGATCAATTGGAATGCATGGGCGATAGCACACGAAAATATGGGAATCGGGTGGAATTCTAGTTTTTTGGCCGTAAAATGCAAAGAATGAGGAACGATCATGACGGGACGGTGACTATGGTTCCTTAGGACGTATTTGATTGCCCGAAAAAATTTTAGGCGATCCGAGTCCGGGGGGGCCGGCCCACTCGGAAGGCGAAGGCACACACGAAAATATGGGAATTGGGCAGAATTCTAGTTTTTTGGCCAAAAAATGCCAAATATGAGGAACGGTCATGGCAGGGCAGTATCTATGGTTCTCAAGGTCGTATTTGATGGCCCGAAATCTTTTTATGCAATCCGCATCCGGGGGTCCTGGCCCACTCGGAATGTGTGGGCTATAGCACACGAAAATATGGGAATGGGCGGAATTCTAGTTTTTTGGCCGAAAAATACAAAAAATGAGGAATAATCATGGCGGAGCGGTGACTATGGTTCATTAGGTCGTATTTGATGGACCAGAAAAATTTTAGGCGATCCGGGGGTCTGGGTCTCGAGACCACTTGGAAGGCATGGGCTATATAGCACACGAAAATATGGGAATCTGGCGGAATTCTAGTTTTTTTGTCGAAAAACGCAAAAAATGAGGAACGATCATGGCGGTGCGGTGACTAAGGTTCCTTAGGTCGTATATGATGGCCCGAAAAATTTTTAGGGGATCGGGGTCCAGGGGGCCCGGGACCACTCGGAAAGCGAGGGCTATGGCACACGAAAATATGGGAATCAGGCGTAATTCTAGTTTTTTGGCCGAAAAATGCAAAAAATGAGGAATAATCATGGCGGAGCACTGACTATTGTTCTTTAGATCGTATTATATGGCCCTGAAAAATTTTAGGCGATCGGGGTCCGGGAGTCCCGGGACCACTTGGAAGGCGTGGGCTATAGCACACGAAAATATGGGAATCGGGCGGAATTCTAGTTTTTTTGCCGAAAAATGCATAAAATGAGGAACGATCTTTGCGGTGCAATGTCTATGGTTCCTTAGGTCGTATATGATGGCCCGAAAAAAATTTAGGGATCGGGGTTCAGGGATCCTGGGACCACTTGGAAGGCATGGGCTATAGCATACGAAAATATGGGAATCGGGCGGAATTCTAGTTTTTTCGCCGTAAAATACAAAAAATGAGGAACGATCATGGCGGGGTGGTGACTATGGTTCCTTAAGTCATATTTGATGGCCCGAAAAAATTAAAACGCAAAGCAACGTGGAACGGTCATGGCAGGGCGGTATCTATGGTTCTCAAGGTCATATTTGATGGCCCGAAATTTTTTTAAGCAATCCGCATCCGGGGGTCCTGACCCACTCGGAATGTGTGGGCTATAGCACACGCAAATATGGGAATCAGACGAAATTCTAGTGTTTTGGCCGTAAAATGCAAAACATGAGGAAAGGTCATGGCGGGGTGGTGACTATGGTTCCTTAGGTGTTATTTGATGGCACGAAAATGTTTTAGGCAATCCAGTTCCGGAGGGCCTTACCCACTGGGGAGGCGTGGGCTATAGCAAACGAAAATATGGGAATCATGCAAACTTCTAGTTTTTTGGCCCAAAAAGCAAAATATGAGGAATGATCATGGCGGGGTGGTGACTATGGTTCCTTAGGTCGTATTTAATGGCCCGTAAAAATTTTAGGCGATCGGGGTCCGGGAGTCCCGGGACCACTTGGAAGGCGTGGGCTATAGCACACGAAAATATGGGAATCAAGCGAAATTCTAATTTTTTGGCCGTAAAATGGAAAATATGAGGAATGGTAATGGCGGGGCGGTAACTATGGTTCTTTAGGTCGTATTTCATGGCCCGGAAACTTTTTAGACGTTCGGGGTCCGGGAGCCCACGCCCACTCGGAAGGCGTGGGCTATAGCACACGAAAATATGGGAATCGGGCGGAATTCTAGTTTTTTGGCCGTAAAATGCAAAACATGAGGAAAGGTCATGGAGGGGCGGAGACTATGGTTCCTTAGGTCGTATTTTATGGTCCGGAAAAATCTTATGCGATCAGGGTCTGGGGGTTTCGGGACCACTTGAAGGTGTGGGCTAGCGCACGAAAATATGGGAATCGGGCATAATTCTAGTTTTTTTGCCGTAAAATGCAAAATATTAGGAAAGCTCATGGCGGGGTCGGTGACTATGGTTCCTTAGGTCGTATTGGATGGCTCGGAAAAATGTTAGTCGTTCGGGGTCCGGGGGTCCCGGGACCACTTGAAAGGCGTGGGTTATAACAAACGAAAATATGGGAATCGGGAAGAATTAAAGTTTTTTGGCAGAAAAAATCTATAAATGAGGAACGATCATGGCGGGGAGGTGACTATGGTTCCTGAGGTCTTATTTGATGGCCCAAAAAATTTTTAGGCGATCGGTGTCCGGAGGTCCTGGGACCACTTGGAAGGTGTGGGCTATATAGTACACGAAAATATGGGAATCATGCGGAAATCAATTGTTTTGGCCGTAAAATGTAAAAATTGAGGAACGATCATAGTGGGCCGGTGACTATGGTTCCTTAAGTCTTTTTTATGATACGGAAAAATTTTAGGCGATCGGGATCCGGGAGCCCACGCCCACTCGGAAGGCGTGGGCTATAGCACACGAAAATATGGGAATCGGGCGGAATTCTAGTTTTTTGACCGAAAAACGCAAAACATGAGGAATGATCATGGCGAGGCAGTGACTATAGTTCATTAGGTCGTATTTGATGGACCAAAAAACTTTTAGATGATCCGGGGGTCCCGGGACCACTTGGAAGGCGTGGGCTATATAGCACACAAAAATATGGGAATCGGGCGGAATTCTAGTTTTTTTGCCGAAAAACGCAAAAATTGAGGAACGATCATGGCGGGGCGGTGACTAAGGTTCCTTAGGTCGTATTTGATGGCTCCGAAAAATTTTTTGCGATCGGCGTCCGGGGTGCCCGGGACCACTCGGAAGACGAGGGCTATAGCACACGAAAATATGGGAATCGGGCAGAATTCTAGTTTTTTGGCCGAAAAATGCAAAAAATGAGGAATAATCATGGTGGAGCAGTGACTATTGTTCTTTAGGTCGTATTTTATGGCCCTGAAAAATTTTAGGCGATCGGGGTCCGGGGGTCCCGGGACCACTTGGAAGGCGTGGGCTGCACACGAAAATATGGGAATCGGGCGGAATTCTAGTTTTTTTGCCGGAAAATGCAACAAATGAGGAACGATCATGGCGGGGTGGTGACTATGGTTCCTTAAGTTTTATTTGATGGCCCGGAAAAATTAAAACGTAAAACAACATGGAACGGTCATGGCAGGGCGGTATCTATGGTTCTCAAGGTCGTATTTGATGGCCCGAAAATTTTTTAAGCAATCCGCATCCGGGGGTCCTGGCCCACTCGGAATGTGTGGGCTATAGCACACGCAAATATGGGAATCGGACGGAATTCTAGTGTTTTGGCCGTAAAATGCCAAACATGAGAAAAGGTCATGGCGGGGTGGTGACTATGGTTCCTTAGGTCGTATTTGATGGCCCAAAATATTTTTAGGCAATCCAGTTCCGGGGGGCCCTACCCACTGGGGAGGCGTGGGCTATAGCAAACGAAAATATGGGAATCATGCAAACTTCTAGATTTTTGGCCCAAAAAAGCAAAATATTAGGAACGATCATGGCGGGGCAGTGACTATGGTTCCTTAGGTTGTATTTAATGGCCCGTAAAAATTTTAGGCGATCGGGGTCCGGGAGTCCCGGGACCACTTGGATGCCGTGGGCTATAGGACATGAAAATATGGGAATTAGGCAAAATTCTAATTGTTTGGCCGTAAAACGCAAAATATGAGGAATGGTAATGGCGGGGCGGTAACTATGGTTCTTTAGGTCGTATTTCATGGCCTGGAAAATTTTTAGACGTTCGGGGTCGCCCACGCCCACTCGGAAGGCGTGGGCTATATAGCACACGAAAATATGGGAATCGGGCGGAATTCTAGTTTTTTGGCCGTAAAATGCAAAACATGAGGAAAGGTCATGGCGGGGCGGTGACTATGGTTCCTTAGGTCGTATTTTATGGTCCGAAAAAATCTTAGGCGATCGGGGTCCGGGGTTTCCGGGACCACTTGAAGGAGTGGGCTAGCACACGAAAATATGGGAATCGGGCATAATTCTAGTGTTTTGGCCGTAAAATGCCAAAAATTAATAAATGTCATTGCGGGGCGGTGACTATGGTTCCTTAGGTCGTATTTGATTTCCCGGAAAAAATTTAGGCGATCCGATTCCGGGGGGCCCTACCCACTGGGAAGGTGTGAGCTATAGAACACAAAAATATAGGAATCGGGCGGAATTCTAGTTTTTAGGCTGAAAAATTCAAAAAATGGGGAACGATGATGGTGGTGCAGTAACTATGGTTCCTTAGGTCGTATTTGATGGACCGAAAAACTTTTAGGCGATCCGAGCCTTGGGTGGACGACCCACTCGTAAGGCGTGGGCTATAGCACAAGAAAATATGGGAATCAGGCGGAATTTTATTTTTTTTGAAGAAAAACGCAAAAATGAGGAACGATCATGGTGGAGCGGTGACTATGGTTCATCATGTCGTATTTGATGGTCCGAAAAATTTTTAGATGAACCGAGTCCGGGGGGGCTGGCCCACACGGAAGGCGTGGGTTATAGCACATGAAAATATGGGAATCGGGTGGAATTCAAGATATTTTCCCAAAAAACGCAAAACATTAGGAAAAATGATGGCG